>NC_061829.1:38291315-38298815 GCF_019202785.1 Penaeus chinensis
AGGTCAAGCCTAGTCAGAAGTCGGGTTAGACGATAAGTCAAGGTATGGATTGAGCTAAGCCAGAGTCAGGGTAGACCAAGTCAAGCCAGGATTACGCCAAGCCAAGCTTAGTCGGGCCAAGGGGAGTCGTGGCGTGGACAGTTCTATTATCAATGAAGGTTCCTTATCCTTTTATTCTTGACTGGGCTCTCTATGCCCTCTCCCCCCTCCACCCTCCCACTCCCCCTCCCCTGTTCTGATTATACGCTGTCCCCTTCCCTCCTTCCCCCTCCCCCTCCCCCTCCCCCTCGTTTTGCCTTTAGCCTTCACTGACTTTTAAGCAGGAAAGGTAAGGTAGGGGGGGGGGGGGGGAGAAGAGAAAGGAACAGTAGGGAAGGTTGAGGAGAGAGAAGGAAAAGAGAGTAGGGTGGGGAGAGAGAGGGGGGGAGGAGGAGGAGGACAAGAAAAAAGGAGCTAAAGGGAAAAGAGAGAGGGAGAAGGGAGAGAGGAGATAGAAAGGGATACGCAGCAGGATGCGCCCTGAAGTAGCCCTTTGTTAATGGAAAATTTCTATCCAAGAGAGACTGCGGTTAGGGAAGGGAGGAAGGGAGACAGACAGACAGACAGACAGACAGACAGACAGACAGACAGACAGACAGACAGACAGACAGACTGACAGACAGATTTTTTTTTGAGACAAAAGGTTACATCTCAATAGGATGAGGTAACTTTAAAGCGAGAGAGAGAGAAAGAGAAAAGGAAAGAGAGAGATAAAGAGGAGTCAAGAGAGACGGAGAGAAAAAGAGAAAGAGAGGAACCAGAGAAACAGAGAGGGCGGAGCGAAGGGGAAAGGGCGAGCTTTGGGGAGGAGGGGATAGGGAGGAGAAGATAAACAGAGGGGAGGAGGGAGGGAGGGAGGGAGGGAGGGAGGGAGGGAGGGAGGGAGGGTGGGTGGGTTAAGGATGAATAAGAGACAAAGAGTCCCGGATGAAGGTGAAACGAAGAGGGGAGGAGGATCCGCGATAGGAAGAGCCAAGGAGGGGTGGGTGGGGTGGGGGGGCTCGCGCGGAACCCCACAAAGAGATCTTCGGCCGCGGTATAAGGAGGGTTCCTTTTCAGGTGTCTTGGGCCTTGATGATAAGGGCAGGGAGGTAGATTAAGGGAGATGGGTATGCGGTATAAGGAGTGGCTTGGGGATTAGGTAAGTTAGGTTGAGTTTGGAGATTTAGAAAGGGGCTTTAGGGTTAACTTTGGAGGGGCGAGTGTGTGGTGAAATTAGTTGATGTGTGTGTGTGTGTGTGTGTGTGTGTGTGTGTGTGTGTGTGTGTGTGTGTGTGTGTGCGTGCGTGCATGCGTGTGTGTGTGTGTGTGTGTTTATGTATGTATGTATGTATGTATGTATGTATGTATGTATGTATGTGAGTGCGTGTGTGTGCGTGACGTAATGCCTCCTACAACCCCATATACCCGCCAGTGCCACTTACTCTCCAACTTGACCCAAGTGACCTTTACATGAATAACTCGAAAGAGAGAGAGGAGAGAGAGAGAGAGAGAGAGAGAGAGAGAGAGAGAGAGAGAGAGAGAGAGAGAGAGAGAGAGAGAGAGAGAGAGAGAGAGAGAGAGAGAGAAAGAGAGAGAAAGAGAGAGATAGAAAAAAATCTGATGATCTGAAAATGAAAAAGAGAGAGAGAGAAAAACGTAAATGGAAGGAAAGGGAGGGAGGAAGACGGAGCAAAGAGAGAATAAAAACAAAGAAAGAAAATGATTAAGGGACCAGCAACTCCCGGAACAGTCGTAATTTATCAAAGAAAAGGAAGGAGAAGAAAAAGGAAGAAGATGGGTGAAGGGGGGGGGGGGGAGGACAAGGCAGAGGAACTTAAATCCGGTGGGAATGTCATCCTTTTTTTTCTTTTTAGTCTTCTACGTATTTTCTTTTTCCTTTCTTCTGTTTTTCCTTCTCGTTGTCTTTGCTTTTCGTCTCCTCATTCTCATTCGTGTCTTCCTCCTCCGTCTAATCCTCCCACTCGTTTGTCCTCCTTCTCCCCCTCCTACTCCTTCGTTTTCTTCTTCTTCTTCTTCTTCTTCTTCTTCTTCTTCTTTCTTCTTCTTTCTTCTTCTTCTTCTTCTTCTTCTTCTTCTTCTTCTCCTCTCCTCCTATTCTTCTTCTTCTCTCTTCTTCTTCTTCTTCTTCTTCTTCTTCTTCTTCTTCCTCCTCCTCTTCTTCTTCCTCCTCCTCCTATTCTTCTTCTTCCTCCTCCTATTCTTCTTCTTCTTCCTCCTATTCTTCTTCTTCCTCCTCCTCTTCTTCTTCCTCCTCCTCCTCTTCTTCTTCTTCCTCCTCTTCTTCTTCTTCCTCCTCCTCTTCTTCTTCCTCCTCCTCCTCTTCTTCTTCTTCTTCTTCCTCCTCCTCTTCTTCTTCCTCCTCCTCCTCCTCCTCCTCCTCCTCCTCCTCCTCCTCCTCCTCCTTCCTCTTCCCCTCCTCCTCCTCCCTATTCCTCTCCCCCTCCTCTTCCTCTTTTTCTTCTACTATCTGTCCCTTCTACTTCTTCTCCTTCGTCTCCTCCTTTTCTCCATCGTCATCATACCACAACCAGTAAGAAAAAATATCCCTCCACTCCACAACTCTCCTCTCGCGCCATCCAAAACCCGACTTTATTCCACCTCGTTAATTAGGCGAAAATTGGGTGTCAGCGTTGTGAGCCTGGGGGCTGACTGACGGGGTCGGGAGGGGTCGGGGGGGTGGGGGGTCAGGAGAGGTCAGGAGAGATCTGTCTGTCTTTGGGGCGTCTTGAGGTCACCTGTTTTGTTTACTTCGGAACCGACTCCTCCGGTAATGCGGCCTAAGGGTGTGAAGAGGAGGGGGGGGGGGGGCAGAGGGGAAGTGTATAGAGAGGGGAGTAGGGGGAGATGGAGGGGGAAAAGGGGGGAGGGGAGATAGAAGGGGAAGCCGGAGGAAGCGACGGGTAGGGCGGCCTTTGGGAGGGAGGTGGAGGGGTCAGGGGGGGTGAAAGGGGGAGGTGGAGGAGAAAGGCGATGGGTGGGAGGATGAGGGGGTTAAGGGACGGGGAATTGGGGTGTGGGAGGAAGAGGGGAAAAGGAAGAGGAAGGGAAAGGGTAAGAGTGGTGGGCGGGTTAGAGGAAAAAAGGGGGAAAGAGAAAGGGGAAGGAGAATGTAGTTGGGGACAGGTTGGGGGCAGAGAGATAGAAAGGGAAGGGAGTCCAAAGTGGGGGGGAGGGGAGGAAAGGAAGAGAAGAGTAAGGACAAGAGGCATGTAGCAGGGGAATTGGGGGGGGGGGGGGGAGCGGAAGATAAGAGTAAGGCCAAGAGAACTGTGACAGGGGAATAGGGTTCAATGCCAGGGGAGAGGAAGGGGAGGGGAGCAGGCAGGAGGGGAAGGACCTCCGAGATGAGGCTCTCTCAGGCAAGGAAGGGATCCTTTTGGAACGTACTCGTGGCCCTCTAATGGCCGGCCTTCCCTGCAGGGGATCTTGTCTCTGCGGGGGAGGGGGGGGGGGGCGGGGGAGGTCGAGGAGGGGGAGGAGGGGAGGGGGAAGGCGGGGGGAGGTCAAGGAGGGAGAGAGGGGAGGGGGAAGGGCGGGGGAGAAGGGAGAGCGCAGTAGGAGAGGGGGTGAGGTCGAGGAGGGAAGAAGAGGGGAAAGGGAGAGGGATATGTGAGGAGTGGAGAGAAGTTCAGCATGAAAGTTAAGGAGATACACACGCAGACATACATTTGTACGTGCACTCACACAAGATAGAGAGATCGTCATAAATATATTATGGAAAACAGAGCAAAAGTAAGAGAGAGAAGAGGGACATTCTTACATCCAGAGACTGACATTACCGGGACAGAGACTTCGATAGAGACAAAACAAATAAACCCAGACAGACAGACAGAGGCATTGAGATTTTGAGCTTTAAAAAAAAAAAAATAGAATAATAATAATCGTGAATGATTTGAGCCAAGAAATGAGGCAAGAAAGAGAGAGGAAGAGGGCGTCTTGTCTCGGGAGGTAAGTTAGTGGGCGGGTGAGATTAGGCGCAGTGTAAGAAGATTGTGAAGACGAAAAAAAGGAAATTGATTGGGCTACATTTCCTGGCTTTTGTTTCGTATATTTGTTTACTGATGTTTCGACCTATTGAAGGGTCTTTTTTATTTTTTTTCTGAATGTGTTTGTGTTTTTTTGTTTTTTTGTTGGTTTATTGACTGGATTTCTTCTTCTTTTGGAAATAAAATAGTGGAAGGGAAAATATGTGATACCCGTTGGATGCTTGCGATAGCTGTTGAAAACAAAACATAAAAATGAGGGAAAATAGAAATACATAGAAAAATGACAGTGAAAATGATATGTGAATGTAAAGTATAAAAATAATAATAATATAAATAATAATAATAAATCATGTGAGGGAAGTTGGTAAGTAAAGAAGAAAGGTTGTTGGATGAAAATGGAAATGAAAGATAATACCGAATAAAGAGAAGAGAAGAAGAGACAGAGGGGTACCAGCTGGAGCGACACAATCTCAGTCTTCCTCTCTCTCTCTTCCTCTTTTGATTCGTTTGCTCTCTTGCTCTCGTCTTTTTTCTATGGCTTTCTTGTATGTCTCTTTATTTTTCCCCTTCTCTCTGTCTGTCTTGTCGGTCTCCCTTCTTTCCTCTCTCACTTCCTCCCTCTCTTCTTCTCTCTCTCCTTCCCTCTTTCCTCTTCTTCCCTTCCTCCCTTCTATCCTCATTTTCCTTCCCTCCTCTTCTTCCCTCCCTCCCTCTCTTCCTCTCCCCCCTCTCTTCCTCCCCCCCCTCTCTCTCTCTCCCTCTTCTCCATCTTTCCCCTCCCTCTCCCTCCTTCCCTTTCCCCCCCACACTCTCTCTCCCTCCCTCCCTCCTTCCCTTTCCCCCCCCACACTCTCTCTCCCTCCCTCCCTCCCTCCTTCTTTCCCTCCCCCTCCTTCTTTCCCCCGCTCTCCCTCCTCCATCCCTCCCTCCTCTCCTCCATCCATCAGGAACTAAGCCTTCCCGTGCGCTCTCCCAGCCTGGTTTTCTTCCGCCGGTTCGCCTCTCTTGCGTAAGGAATGACGTCACCAGTCTGACTTTGGTGCAGTGTATTTTTTTCTCCTTTTTTTCCTCTCTCTCGCTGTCTTTCTCTGTCTGTCTGTCTCTCTCTCTGCGTGTTTCTCTGTCTGTCTGTTATTCTCTCTGCGTCTTTCTCTCTCTCTCTCTCTCTCTCTCTCTCTCTCTCTCTCTCTCTCTCTCTCTCTCTCTCTCTCTCTCTCTCTCTCTCTCTCTCTCTCCCGTTCTCTCTCTCTCTTGTTTATTCTTTTTGGTACAATATACTTTTTTCTAATTCTCGTTCGAATGGGTTTTTTTCGTTAATTTATTTTTAGCCTTAATTTTCTTTTTCTTTCGAATTCGGTAACATATATATATATATATATATATATATATATATATATATATGTTGTTTTTTACATTTTCTCGGTTTACTATTTTCTTTTTCTCCGTTTCTTTCTCTCCTTTTCTTCTCTTTGTTTTTCTATTCTCATATTTTCACATATGTATTTATTTTTTCTTATTTATATTACATTCCTTATTCTTTGGCTTTCCATCTTTCCTTTTTTTATTTATTTCCCTCCTTCCCCTCTTTCGCTTTCCTTTTTATTTTGTATTCTTTAATCCTCTTTTCTCTTTGGTTCCCTTTGTGTTTCCTTCTTTCTATTCCCCCTCTTTATTCTGTGTGTCCTATTCCCTCTTTCCTACGTTCTTATGGATCTTCCTTCCTGTTACCTCTCTATATTCTGTGTCTTTTATTCCCTCTTTCTATTTTCTCTCGTTTTATTCTTCGTTTTTCCCTCTTTCTGTTTCGTCTCTTTATTCTGTATTCTTTATTCCTCTCATCTCATATCTCCTGTCTTTCACCTGGATCCTTGTCTTTCGTTTATCTGTTTACCCTCTTTATTGTTTATTCTTTATTCCCTCATTCGTTCTCTTGTTTGGGTCCTCCTCTCCTTCTCTCTGCTTCTCCTTTCCATTTTGTATCCTTTCTTTCTTTCCTTTTTTTTTTTCTTTCTTTCTTTCGCTTGAATCTTTGTCTTCTTTCTCACTTCCTCTTCTTTATCTTGTCTTCTGTCTCCTTCCTCTTTTTTATATTTATCTTCTTTCTCACTTCCGCTTCTTTCTCTTGTCTTCTTTCTCACTTCCTCTTCTTTATCTTGTCTTCTGTCTCACTTCCTTTTTTTTATCTTGTCGTCTGTCTCACTTCCTCATTTTTATATTTATATTCTTTCTCACTTCCTTGTCTTCTCCCATGTCCTAATTCAATGCTTCCTTTCTTGCATCCTAATCGTAGATGTCCTATCCCATGTCCGAACCAGATGATGCCTCGTCTGTGTCCTAATTTAAGTGGTCTTCCCGTGTCCTGATGAAATGCATTCTTTCTCGTGCCCTAATTAATGTTGTCCTTTCGTGTGTTCTAATTAAGGGTGTCCTCTCCCGTTCCCTAATCACTGGTGTCCTCCCCTGTGTCCTAATTAAGTTTTTTTTTTTTTTTCTTTGCCATGTTCTTATCATAAGTGTCCTTTCCCGCATCCTAATGAAATGCATTCTTTTCCGTGTCCTAATTAAAGGTGTCCTCCCCTCGCGTCCTAATTAAGGGTGTCCTTCCCCGCGTCCTAATTAAAGGGATCCTCTCGCGCGCCCTAATCAAAAGTTTCCCCTCGCGTGTCCCAATTAAAGGTGTCCTAACCACTATTGCCACATCTTCGGGGTATGTAACAGCCAGGTGTGCACCTTTATTTACGGGAAGTCAATTACTTACACGAAAATTTTTGATTTACATGGAAATTGTTTCGAAATTTTGTGTGTGTTTTTAGGCTACCTGCGGAGTGGGTAAGGGTTTATTATAACATATATATGGAGGTTGTGTGTGTGTGTGTGTGTGTGTGTGTGTGTGTGTGTGTGTGTGTGTGTGTGTGTGTGTGTGTGTGTGTGTGTGTGTGTGTGTGTGTGTGTGTGTGTGTGTGTGTGTGTGTTTTATGTACTTTTTTCAGCTCTCTCTCTCCTCTCTATCTCTCTCTCTTTCTCTTTCTCTTTCTTTTTCTCTCTTTCTTTTCCGCGTTATCTCTCCTTCTTTATCTCGTTCTCTCTCCTTCTTTCTCTCGTTTTCTCTCATTCTCTTTCTCTCACTCTCTCTCTCTCTATCCATCCCCGCGTTCGTTCGTTGCTCATGTGATTAGCTGTCTCAATCTTTACGCGCGGCGATCGTTTTACAGCTTCCAAATTTGAGGGTTTGGTAATAGAATTTGCTCTGAACAGCCCATGAAATCGCGCGGGAATGGGGCAAGGGCGGTGGGCGTTCCTGTTGTCTGGTCACGTGCTCAGCGGGTGTCAGGCGATCTGTACCCATGTCCCGTTTTCTTTCTCATTTTGTTATATGCCGTTTTCTATATGTTTTGGTTTTTAATTATTATTTTTTTATTTTTCTTTGGTTTGGGATAGTCAGTTTGGCGAGGTATGTCTTTTTTAATGGTTT
>NC_061829.1:38311315-38315078 GCF_019202785.1 Penaeus chinensis
TTATGTTTTCACTTCAAGAACACGCAATAAAGACGATAGAATCTTTCATTTTCACGCTGAAGTTACAACGCTGTGATTTTTATTTATTTATGGCTTCATTTGTTTATTTTTAACTTGACCAGAAGAAATAAAAGTGTAGTTTATTATATTCGTTATTATTATTACTAAAATTACTATTATTGTTATTATTTTTATTATCGTTGTTATTATTATCTTTATTATTATTATTATTATTATTGCTATTATTATTATTATTATTATTATTATTATTATTATTATTTTGTTATCTATCATTATTATTATTTTTTAATTTTTTTTTATTAAGGTCAAAATATATTGAAGCTTGATGGGTATACCGGTAATGGACTGCCATGTATAGATCTATATCTAGTACTATATCCGAGAACTCTAGATAATGTAATATGGTAGAGCGTGCATAAGATTAGTCTCCCACGCAGTCACGCACACATGTACACGTTCATATAAGCAAACACGCACATAGACGGGAAGAGAAAACAAACAAATCCTAAACGTGCATAGATATACGCACAGACATACAAAAGAAACATGCAAAAATGCACAAACACAGACATACACCTCTCTCTCTCTCTCTCTCTCTCTCTCTCTCTCTCTCTCTCTCTCTCTCTCTCTCTCTCTCTCTCTCTCTCTCTCTCTCACTCTCTCTCTCTCTCTCTCTCTCTCTCTCTCTCTCTCTCTCTCTTTCTCTCTTTCTCTCTCTCTCTCTCTCTCTCTCTCTCTCTCTCTCTCTCTCTCTCTCTCTCTCTCTCTCTCTCTCTCTCTCTCTCTCTCTCTCTCCCCCTCTTCCCCCCCCCCCCCACCTATTCCCAAAAATAGTCTACAAACGTATTCATTCAAATAACAAGCAAACAAACAAACACCTCATTCCCTGGCCCTCCCTCCCTGTCCCTCCCTCCCTGGCCCTCCCTCCCTGGCCCTCCCTCCCTGGCCCTCCCTCCCTGGCCCTCCCTCCCTGGCCCTCCCTCCCTGGCCCTCCCTCCCAGGCCCTCCCTCCCTGTTAATAGCCCCGCGTAACACCCCTTGCACACAACATTAATTTGGTTACACGACCAACTCGCCCCTACGCGCACCCACGCCCGGTCCAGGCTAACCAAGAAGAATTATTTGGGTGTGAGTGAGGGCTTAGGGAAAACACCTGTGCGGTTGTGGTTTGTGGCGTTCATTTGTGTGTTTCTGGAGAGTGGTGTTTTTGTTGTTGTTGTTGTTGTTTGTGTGTATGTGTAGAGTGGGGCTTTTTTGTGTTGTTTGTGGTGTATGTGTAGCGTTTTCTCTCCCTCTCCCTCTCCTTCTTCTCCTTCTCCCTTTCCCTTACCCTTTCCCTTTCCCTCTTCCTCTCCCCCCCCCCCCCTCTCTCTCTCTCTCTCTCTCTCTCTCTCTCTCTCTCTCTCTCTCTCTCTCTCTCTCTCTCTCTCTCTCTCTCTCTCTCTCTCTCTCTCTCTCTCTCTCTCTTTCTCTCTTTATCTCTCTCTCTCTTTCTCTCTTTATCTCTCTCTCTCTCTCTCTCTCTCTCTCTCTCTCTCTCTCTCTCTCTCTCTCTCTCTCTCTCTCTCTCTCTCTCTCTCTCTCTCTCTCTCTCTTAAACGAATGGCGCGTTTCTTTCACATACATTTTGCAACGCACTACTGTTTTGTTTTTTTTCTTCTTCTTTTTCGTGACCATGTAAAGGGAACAATGTAAGCAACGCACTCTGACAGCCGCTGTTTGATTGCTGTGAAATGAAGTCAAATTGCGTGTGGTATGCTGTTGACATTTTCATGGACGCTCCGAGCAGTTTTCACTCGCATACATTGAATTCCCTGTTGTTATATCCGCGTTTACCACCTTGTTGAAAGTGCTGCTGATGCGACGCGGGCATTTTAGAGTAGTTTCTCTTGTGCAAATGGCAAATGCGAGATGGAGATGCAGACAGGAAGTATGAAGTTGAAGAAGTTGGTGGAATGGGTTTAAAGAATAATTTAATGTTAAGTGAAATAGGTGAAGCTGGTTTAGGGGGAAAACAATTACGGGAAATAGGTTTAATGAAAAATGCTACACGACATGTTTAATGAAGTACATCAGATGAAAAAGCTCCAGTTGGGTTGAATGAAAAACATTGCACGAATTAGGTTTCTTGAAAAAAAAAAAAAAAACACTACTGGAAATGCTTTTGGTGGTAAAACTACACGGACTGGGTTTCATAAAAAGAAAAAAAAAAAAAAAAAAAAGAAGTACACGAGGGTTTCGAAATGTTCTTGGAAATTGTATGTAGATGGGCTGGCATGCACGGTAGAAGTTATAAGCGGTAGAACGAAGGAATGTTGAATATTGCATGTAGTATCTTTATCGCCGTGAATCGTTGCTGATTACCGAGTCTTCAAGACGGTGTGCGCGTGCGTGTGCGTGTGCGTGTGCGTGTGCGTGTGAAAGAGACAGATAGATAGATAGATAGCTAGCTAGATAGACAGATCGCTTGATAAACATACACACACACACGGGACACACATTTTCCCAACCATCACAGGGACGATGTCACGTCACATGCCACGAATCATATAACTTCTTGCATAACTTTTTACTCGCTGCGAAAACTTGTGAAAAGTCGCTTAACAGTTGAGATGTATCGTGGGGGGGGGGGGGGGGATACCAGGCTGCGCGCTACATCTCTACCAGTGTTTCGGAAAAAGGGGAACGGGGAGGGGTGTTGTTGAAGGGGAGAGGGGAAAAGGGGTGAGATGGAGGGAGGGAGAGAGGAGAGGAGAGGAGAGGAGAGGAGAGGAGAGGAGAGGAGAGGGGGGAAGGAAAGAAAGACAGACAGAAAAAGATAGGGAGGATGGAGAGAGAGAGAGAGAGAGAGAGAGAGAGAGAGAGAGAGAGAGAGAGAGAGAGAGAGAGAGAGAGAGAGAGAGGAGTGGAGAGGGAAAGAAAGAAAGAAAGACAGAAAAAGATACGGAGGAGAGAGAGAGAGAGAGAGAGAGAGAGAGAGAGAGAGAGAGAGAGAGAGAGAGAGAGAGAGAGAGAGAGAGAGAGAGAGAGACCCTTGAAATTCCCGCCCGCCCGCCCGCGAAGCCCCAGGTGCGAACGTCGTCGGTAGCGGCTCGAAATCGCCTCGGGGCATCTCCATGCTAGTGGACTCTGTATGCAAAACAATGCAGATACATCAGAGGGAAGGTTTGTCCTACGCGCTTTAATGAGGCAGGTGATTCGATTTAATGAAATGTAAACTGCCCGAAGTTTACAATTTCGACGGAACACTGATGCTGGAACAAGAGACGGATGCGTGCATGAAGGGCGTAAAGCACAGCGCAGTAGTCCGCTCTCCGGGATAAGGAACCGACGTGAACACCGTTTCTCTGCTCTTGTAGGGCGAAGGAGCTAGGATTCGTACTGGGCTTTGTAACGTACAAATGCGTCTGGGAACACTACTGCATAGCCGCCATTTTCTTCTTTTTTTTTTACCACTTCAGTGTTATTTTTTGCATGCTTAAAATTTATCATTATGGTTGCTAGTAGTTGTTGATTACGTTTAGGCTTAAGGAATCGTTCTCTTTTTTTGTGTTTGTTATTTTGTTTGCAGCTAGAGAGAGAAAGAAGGACAGAAAGAAAGAGAGCGAGAGAGCGAGCTTAACTCATTATTTTTCAATGGCCAGAATAATATTTTTCTTTTACATGGTGTTATTAAGTCATAGCTCAAAGAGGTCTGTCAGCACTCCCGTGTAAAGTCCATTGGTGGAGACCGTATGCACCA
>NC_061829.1:38320178-38347678 GCF_019202785.1 Penaeus chinensis
GCGCACTCATAAACACACATACTCTCACACACACACGCGCACTCATAAACACACATACTCACACAAAACGCACGGACACTGACAAACACACACACACACAAACAAACACACACACACACACACACGCACACACACACACACACACACACACAAACACACACACAAACACACACACACACACACACACACACACACACACACACACACACACACACACACACTCACACACTCACACACTCACACTCACACACTCACACACTCACACACTCACACACACACACACACACACACACACACACACACACACACACACACACACACACACACACACACACACACACACACACACACACACACACACACACACACACACACACACACACACACACACACACACACACACACTCACACACACACACACACACTCACACACTCACACACTCACACACTCACACACACACACACACACACACACACACACACACACACACACACACACACACACACACACACACACACACACACACACACACACACACACACACACACACACACACACACAGCAAAATACAGCAACAAGCTTACCAAGGCTGCAGCTATGTACTGCTGTCCACTATCTGCTTTATTTTTGTGATTAATTCATGATTTCACCCCCATGAGAACTGTAATATATCGGGTGTGAACATTCTTTCATTTTTATTATCTTTATTATCATTATTATTATTATTATTATTATTATTATTATTATTATTTACAATTTTTGGTTATTTTATAATTCATGTTTGGGAAAAAAGTAGTGCATAGTTATTATATGGGAACCTCACAAGCGCTCTGTGATAGGCTTTATAGATAAATTATAAATTATATCAGTTTGTACTTATTATTTTCTTTTTTATTTCACATTTAGTTAAGCACAGCAGGACGGTATTCAGTGGTGTTAGGATAAAGAACACCATGATGGAAGTTTTTCAATAAAAAAGAAACCTCTATTTATAGGTCATTTAGAGGATTCATCTAAATCGGTTTTCATTAATCAAAATATCTTTGACAAACCACGGACAGCATAATTTGAACTTTTATATTATCAAAAACATCTGGGTATTAAGTCAACACGCCTGGAAAGTTCTTTATTCATGGTGATTATGGATATTCAGGCCAATATTATATAAGCGAATACTTACGTATCCTTGGCAACTGCAGCGTCCTTTAAACTCAAAAAGCTGATTTTCGTGTTAGCTATGGATGGCGTAGCATTCAAGGTATATTGTGTGTATATACACCTTTCTTTTACAACTAGCGTGAATACCATGGTATTCCAAGCATCTGTGTGTGTGTTTTGATGTTCACAGTAACTAAATAATTGCTGTTATGACTGGTAACTAGACAGCCACATGTCCATGGTATTTTTCAGAAGCCTGAACACCAGGCAGACAGTCCTTCACGAATACACTCGGGTGTCCATGGTAACTGTAGCTTCAGATAACTTGGTCACAACAGATACCGTAGAGTCCCTTAAGAATCCCAGATCTGCCAAATGGATTTCAAGAAAGTTGTGCTTAGTCTGCTCTCCTTGCCATCTGGATTCCACGCCAATGATTTTGACTTCCGCAGGGTCTCTCCCGCCAGATGTGGTTATTCACTTTTGCAAATAAGTTGAGGCGTTTGCTCATGTTACCGTTGGTATTCCTGTTTAGGATATGATTTTCTCCAACATAAAACCTCACAGAACACATCCAAATGGCCTTGGTTACTCCTGGTTACCATGAACACCTTAAGCATTCATAGGTACTATGCATACTTTGGTATTCCTTGTAACTAATGGTACTTTGACACCAAAGACCGTTATATCCCTGGTTATTTTTAGTGTTCCAAGATGATAGCTCTATTACCGATTTCCAAAATATTACATCAGATTATTGGCAGTTTTCCTGTAATCGTGATTCCAAAGTAACTTTGGTGCCCAAGTAAATGTAAGGCCCTAGTAATGGTACCCTGGTAATCCTGGTACCCTGGTAACTATGGTATTCCTGGTAACGGCTGGGTCTCACAGCGTGGACAACGACCTAGACCATAGCGAGAGGATGGCCATGGTAAGCGACAGTGACTCTGGCGTGGGCGGCACTGACCTCGACCAGCGAAACCCCCCCGCCTCCACCTTCACCATCAGCCACGACTCCCTCGACAACGAGGAGGATGAGGCCCCCCAGGGGTCCACGGACACCCGGGATACTATCAGGTAAACCCGCTCACCCGGCCGGCGCGCGTGGAGGCACCAGACGGTCACACTCACTGCAAGGGATCACTTTGTACCTCAGATCAGGCCGAGCGAAGGGAGAGGGGAGATAACACAAGGGGGTTGCGGGGCTGTAGTGGTCACTGCTGACTTATTTCTCCTCGTTTTCTACTTCTGTACAAAGTTGTGAACTTTTTTTTTTTTTTTTTACTAATCTTATGACCTGAAGCTGTCAGTGTTTTGTTATTTTTTTTTATTTTAACTCAGTCAAGTAGAGATATTTGCAGATAAGGAAAAAAGTTACTCTAGCTTTCACAATGAATGACTCTAGCGTAGTTTGTGAATGCGACGAGCCGTCAGCTCCCTCCACGTGGCCGGTATTATGTAGAAAGATTAGCTGCTTGGGGGCACGAGGTCTGGCGAGTCTTCTGCTGTGGCTGATATGACTGCTGCTGTTGCTGCTCTTGGTGTTGGTTCCATTGGTGCTGACGAAGGTGTTACCATACACTAAACTGCTGATAAAGACCCCTCGCAGCTACCATCTGCCGTAGGCCTGTTACGGGTGTTCCTCATGGTGGACGCTGGTCACCCAGTTTACCATTAAAAGCAAAATGCTCATAGGAAGGATTTTTTCAGTGCATATTTTTCGGGTAATATGTTGATAACATTATTTTGTGTTTTATTATTTTGCTTCTTTTTATACTTTCTTATAATCATTCTCTTATACGGCACATGCCCCGTGTATGTCACCCTTTGCATTAACAAATTCCTTCTCACAAAAAATCCCAACCTTCACTCCCTTTAACTGAAAAAAAATATGACGGTATCCTGTTTGATCCACAAAACGGTACACAAGTGACTGCAATTTCCTCGTGTGCACATCTATTGATATTTTAGCTTCTTGCATGCGTTTGATTATTTATTGTCAGAGCAATAGTCGGAGATGGAAACACAACAAGGAAGCAGGTACCTGTTATATTACTAAGTGGGCATGCAGAAGTTAACATTAATACCTCCCAGCTTTTATCCAAGCATTGTATGCTGTTGCTCAAAGCTTCTACAGCATTTTGAAAACGAAAAATATATATATAAAATCTCAATAAATCTAACCCTTTGACTGTCATTTGAAATGGTGGTTTCTGTATTTCGATATATATAGTCTATATATATATGCGTGTGTGTCTATATATGTAAATATTCTCTCTAATATATGACCTGTTCTATATGAAATAATCTCAGCAAGTGACATCATAGGTGTCCTTAGAGTTTTTAGACTTCTAGAAGTTCATTTGTTGACATCTTTCCTTTCCCTTTCCTGGCATCTTGTGGACTTGATCCGACGTGAATGAAACATGTTGATCAAACAGCCTGCATGAGCGTGTCTTTGGACCAGAATACTTCCCTCCCAGGTATATTCCCGCGGTAGTTTCTTATTTCGTGGGGATTCTTCTAGGGCTCTTCCTGTTTGTTCTTCGTCTTCTTCTTCTTCTTCTTCTTCTTCCCTTTTTCTTTTTCTTCTTCTTTTTCTTCTTTTTCTTCTTCTTTTCCTTCTTCTTCTTTTTCTTCTTCTTCTTCTTCTTCGTCTTCGTCTTCGTCTTCGTCTTCTTCTTCTTCGTCTTCTTCTTCTTCGTCTTCTTATTTATTCTTCTTCTTTTTCTTCTTCTTCTTCTTCTTCTTCTTCTTCTTCTTCTTCTGCTTCTGCTTCGTCGTCGTCAACGTCTTCTTCTTCTACTTCTATTTCTACTTCTACTTCTACTTCTACTTCTACTTCTACTTCTACTTCCTTCTTATTTTACTTACCTCTTCTTCTTCTACTTTCCTCTTCTTCTTCTTGTAAACCTTTCTTATTTTATTTTATTTCTCCTCTTCATCTACTTCTACTTCATCTACTTCCTCTTCTTCTTCTCCTCCTCCTCCTCCCCCTCCTCCTCCCCCTCCCCCTCCCCCTCCCCCTCCCCAGTTCCCTCCTCCCCCTCCCCCCTCCTCCTCCTCCCCCTCTCCCTCTCCCTCTCCCTCTCCCTCTCCCTCTCCCTCTCCCTCTCCCTCTCCCTCTCCCTCTCCCTCTCCCTCCCCCTCCTCATCCTCATCATCCTCATCATCCTCATCCTCCCCCCCTCCCCCTCCTCCTCCTCATTCCACTACTACGCCTTCTACTTATTTTACTTCTCCTTTTTCCTCCTTTTCCTTTTTTCCGTGCTTTTTTTCTTTGACGTTTCACCTATCACATGTCTTTGAATATATACGTTTGTAGTTAGTACTCATATTTTTTGCTAATTTCTTCATCATTTTTTCAAGTTCACATACGTAGTTGTGACTAATTTGTACATTTATTATTCACTTTCATCATCATTTAACATTTCATAATCTACTTATAATAATTTATTTATGCTGGGTCTGGTCACCGTTATACAGTATGTTTGTATATGTGTAAATACATCCATGCCCATACCCATTTGCCCATTTTGCGTGCGCGTAACACTTTGGGAGTATGTATGTATGTTTGGGAGTGTGTAGAATGTACGTATTTGTATGTGAGTGCGTTTATTACAGGTTTATATAGTGTGTATGCGTTCACTCATCACCATTCGTTTCAGGGTTGAATTGTAAAAATAAATTGTAAATACATATGAATGTACAGTGTGTGTGTGTGTGTGTGTGTGTGTGTGTGTGTGTGTGTGTGTGTGTGTGTGTGTGTGTGTGTGTGTGTGTTTCTGTCTGTCTGTCTGTCTGTCTGTTAAGAACCTCATCTCTGCGTATGTGTCTCGTGAGGTATAGCATTATTATTATTAGAGTCTACCTTTTGCAAACATGCATAAACTAACCAAAGTTTATATCATTCATAAAATTAAAATGGTTGGATTTATTGAGTAATATATCTTCCGTGTGAATAATTTCAGAACTTTAAGCATATAGAATATTTGGACTATATATGTACATTGTTATTTTATTTGCCATTGTGTGCATGTGTGCATACAGCTGTCTGTTTTGCTAATGCTTAACATGTTTCACTGTATGCATGTGTAAATATGTTTACCAATAAGTTTCTGTGTACATAAAATAAATGTCAGTTTATATTGTATATAAATGAGTGCGCGCGCGCGCGCGTGTGTGTGTGTGTGTGTGTGTGTGTGTGTGTGTGTGTGTGTGTGTGTGTGTGTGTGTGTGTGTGCATGTCAGCGCGCGCGCGCATGTGCGTACGTGCATGTGCGTGCGTGCGTGTGCCTGCCTGCACGCAAGAATAGTGTGTGTGTAGGTATTTGTGTATGTATGTCTGTGTCAGTGCGTGCGTACCTGCATGCCTGTCTCTCTGTCTCTCTACCTAGGTCTAAAAGTTTATTCATGCATGCATATGAGTGCAGTTGGTTCATGTATGTCTTAACAAGCATGTATTTGTGTTTGGGTGTGTGTATGTATGTATGATGTATGTTTGCACTTGCTTGCCTATGTGCCTGTGTGTACTTGTGTATGCACCCATCCAACACATCTTTCAGAGATTAGTCAATCTCATAAATTCATTTATTACATGTTTGAAGTTAGTGAATCTAAAAAGGTATTCATATATCCCCATATCATTATTTTTTGCAAATTCTAAATACCACATCATTAGCTTACTCACCACATCCAAAAGGCTGTGCCTTGTGCTTTGTTTGGTATCACACTTGTGCTACACAAAAAACATTTCCTGTAAATAAATAATATTGTCAAAAGCAGATCATAGTGCTTTTATCAAATTTGTCCTGAATCATGAGACATTTTTTACCAAATGCTTTTCACATAAAGGTACATAGTCCTAACTTACTCATCCTTCTTCCTCAGCCACTTGCTCGAGAAGAACTCTGATGGAATCATAAAGGCAGCCAAGCAAGGAGACCTGAAGATGGTAAGATGTTCTGTGTTTTAACAGATGGTCCATAACTAATACCAGTGATTTGATGAGATATTTGAATGATATTTATTTTAGCCTAGACGTCACAATTCAGTTAAATTGTAATTGGTCTTCTGATTGCCAACCTGTCTGCCAAAGTCTTTGTCAAATACTAAGAATGCATTATGATTTGTATAACAGTATGTCAATGCTAAATAGGGCTACCCGACAAAGAGCTAATGCTGAAATATTTTAGTTGCTAACATTTTTCTCTGTATTTCAGTTGAAGGATCTTCATTCGCAAGGTTTCTCACTGCTATCAATTGATGCACATGGGCAGACAGCACTTCACTTTGGTGCCCGTCATGGACACAAAGACATTGTGCGCTATTTGATTGCATCAGCCCCGCCTTCTATCCTTGATATGGTGGACACGGAAAAGTAAGTCTGACTGGTTTTATAAATGTTATTTAAGTTCTCATAAATAGATTTGGGTTTGATTCTCGGTCATTGACTTTAGGGTCTAAATGAAGATGATTTTGATGAAGCATGCAGATATTTATAACTTACCAAGGCTTTTTTTGTAGGAACTATGCATGATTGCATCTTATTAAAGTTATTAGTAATAGTGAAGTAAACCAAGGGTGAACATTTCAGAGGCCAGACAGCACTGCACCAGGCAGCCTCCAACAGGAGACGGACAGTATGTTGCATGCTCGTTGCTGCTGGGGCTTCCCTAACTATCCGGGACCTCCAGGGCAACACGCCTCGTGCTCTGGCCCAGCGAGCCGATGACCAAGAACTGGCTGCATATCTGGAGAGTAAGTGCCAGCTCATGGGTCTCGGAGCATCCATGCCTGAGGAAGAGGATCGGTCATCCCTTCCATGTCACGCATCCTATTCCCACTCACTCAGGGGTGCACGTCACCACGCACTCGCTAAAAGACTTCGAGTAGAGAGGCTCATATAGTACACAGTTGTTTTGTTGTAATGAGTGAGGTATTTCTTTTTGACCTCAAATATATGGTGAGCTTTTTTATCAAGGCTGAGATGCCATTTAGTTGTATAAAAGAAAGCTCATGCTGCTCACAGAGTTGTGTGCACCGTCCTCGTGAAGAGGGTAACTTCAGCCCCACGAGTTATGGATACATTTTGTTAAGGACAAGAGGCCTTTCTAAGTTTATGACACTGTTTGTAGGCAAACTTTAAGTGTTGTCTTCCATAAGTGCCCCCCTCCCTTCCCCTAAGCTTCTGTTACTTATGGAAACCATAGTCAGACCTCAGAATATGGAGAAAAAAAATTTATGACAAGAAAGCAAAAACAATTTTTTTGATCATTTAGGTACTTCCCTAGTGCAGGTTCAGTTAACAACCCATGGAAACAGATGTGCATGCTTGTTTCATAACCCTGCCTGCGCACTCTTGGAATGCCAACTTAGCCTTTTGATAAATGCAACTAACATAAGATTATGAATTAAATAATACTCTTGACAAATACCAGGGTGATGAGCCTTCATATGACAAGGCTCTTTCAGATTCTTAAATTTTATCCATTTTGTTAGATGTGTAATAATTATTATAGATTTTGGGTGTTATGCAATAGGAAATATATAGGTGATGACGCAAGGGAAGAATACTTCTCAATATTATTTGTGTATTTAAAACCTTTACCTTTTTTATTCTGAAAGAGATTGTAGATAGTAGCCTAAGACATGCTTTATTTATTAGACACATGAGAAAGGATATATCATTATGTATTCTTAATATTTTTTTTCGTATATTTCCTGTGGATTCCATTGTTTTATTGTTTTTTCAGGCCAAGAGAAATTCTCTCAACCCAACAATAATAAACTCAATTACGTTGACTAATCTACCAACACAAAAAAAAAAAGATAATAATAAAAGATAACTAGTAACGGTGGGTGGCACCTGTTTTATCAGGTCCCAGGTTGTTGTATATGGAAGATTGTAGATACAAATCTTAGGTATATTGTCGATGAATCACAAGTTGCACTGCTTCTTTGCCAGTTTAGTTCACACGTAAGCTACTTAATTTTAGCAGTATTTACTGTAGTATTAAGTAAAAAGTTTTATATGCACATCCACCCAATTTTTAAAATTGTTTATAAAAAGTACATATTAATATGTTTGTAATTCTATAGTCATTGTGGCATTAGTAACGGACTTTCTTGTACCTGCCAATGATGAAAAAATACAATTTTTATCCTATCAAAGTAGCCTACTAGATATAAAAGGCTACATAATGATGGATCACTGTGCCATGACAGGTGACTTGAGAGAGTGATAACGTCATTTTTGAAGTTACGCAGTTGTCATTTTAGAGTACGGTAGATGATTCAGAATAAATAGGTAATGATGTATTGAATTAGGCAGATATTTACATTTACCTTTATATATTTTATGGACATATTATTTACTATATGCAGTATTAATAATTGAAATTAACTTGTCATGGTACAGACCTTATTATTCTTGTAAGACAGTGTTTTGGATGGGAATCATTGAGACTCATCAGAGCTTCTGCAGCCAAAAAATCTTTAACATTTGTAGTCAATTAATTTGCCTTAGATTGAAAGGCCTGTCCAAAACATAGAGTGTATTGTGTAGGTAGTGTGTCAACAGAGTGGATTACACATCACCTCGCTGTTTCTTGCACGCTCTATGCCAAGGATTCTGCTCTGGCTCTGTTCTGTACGTATGAACAACACTAAAGTTGCCCTTTTTCCCTTGAAGCATTTTAGACATATACCCGATTCTTGATTTCCTATAGACTTTGGTATTTCTTACACCCAATCCAATTGAAATCACCCTACATAGTAGAGATTTTAGTAGATTTTAGAGTTTTTTTAATCCATTTAAATCCCATAGAGATGTTCCATTCAGGATTATTATCTCAGAACTTGAAAACGACAGAGTTCACCTTCTTCTTTACCTTTATCCAAGCATGGATTTCAGTAAAGATACAAACAACAAGCTTTACATTTTGTTGGAAGACTCATTTATTCCCATGCATGACTTTTTTCTTAGTTAGAAACTGTTCAATATTAGAATATACTTTTATAATGTGTGAAAAAGATATTGCTTTCAGTTATAGAAGTGGGCTTTACTGCTTATGTCATGATATGCATTCTTTAATTTTTTTTCGAATTATGCCACATGCATTCATCATTGCAATTGTACATTCATGTGCTGCTTTCGTTCCTGCTTCAAGTATAAGATAGTGTCTTATTAATGTCAAAGACTATAAAATCTCTTCCTCGGGGAGACTTTTAACTTAATAATCATTCTCTTTCAGGCCAGGAGCAGTTTCAGACAATGGTGCATGAGGATTTGGAGACAACCGTATGATCCAAGCTTTAAACACAACCTTGGAGCATGAAACCCACCTTCCAGCGAAGTTTGGCATCAGTCAGACTGGAGGATCTCATCACACATGTTTATTTCCCCAAAACCCACTTAAATCATCATCTGTAATCATGTAATGAGAAGAAAACCTTTTCAGAGGAGAGTCTGAATGAATACATAAATTATATATATATATATTTGTGTGTGTGTGTGTGTGTGTGTGTGTGTGTGTGTGTGTGTGTGTGTGTGTGTGTGTGTATGTGCGTGTGTGTATGTGCGCATGTGCACATGTACATGATCACACATTGTGTGTGTGTGTGTGTGTGTGTGTGTGTGTGTGTGTGTGTGTGTGTGTGTGTGTGTGTGTGTGTGTGTGTGTGTGTGTGTGTATGTGTGTGTGTGTGTTTTTGTGTGTGTGGGTTAAATATATATTCATCTATATATATTTATATATTTACACATATATATTTAACATACACAATATATACATATATATGTTTACATATTATATATATTTGCATATATGAATGTATATCAGTGGAAACTATACATGTGAACAGTATTTATTTATATATGTTCAAGAGATTAGGAAAACATCTCCAGACTGTGTTTGCCAAGTCTTCATTACTTCATGGAAATAAGTGCAGCATCTTGTTGGTGCTTAGATTACCTGCGATTTGGACTTTCTTACCACTACCAGAGGAAGGTGCTCATACTGTTGTTGTTACCTTGCCTTATGTACCTGTGAAAGACATAGAAACAATACCTGATGAATTGTGCTTGTGCAGGCATGGTACCTGCATATGTGTATCCATATGATACATCAAAACAATATTCAGAACTAACACAAAACATCAAAGGCAAAAGGTCAAGAAAGTGAATGGCTGTAAGACTGCTCTGCTGCTGGTCTTCCACTGTGAACGACTTTGGACAATGAATGGATGTCGACCTGGTTGCCAACCTAAGTCATTCCAGTCAAATAGTTATTTATGTATGGAATATAGAATATTTAATGTGTCTGTGTACCTTAAAATAAGGATTCTTTGAACTTCATGTGTAGATTTTTTGAAACCCTTTATCTTTAGTCTTTACAGCCACAACCTGCAAATGGTAATGCCCCCATCATAAGCTTAGTGTCCCAATGTGCTTCAGTCATATGCTATATAGGAAGAAAAAATCTTTTTTAAGGTTAATATATCTATTTAGATTTCAATAAATTAAATGTATTTATGTTGTTTTCCCACAGTTACTTTTCTTGTATGGCATCAGTAGATAGGTATGTGCAGTTTGGACATATCAGTAATGTAGTAATTGTAGCTTCTTATTTCACCCATAGTATTGGTTTCTCCTGAAAGATCTACTCATATGAGGCAATTTGTTACCCTTATATAAAATTATTGGTCTAGGGAATATGCAGAACAGCTTGAATTGAATAGGTCAATGGAGCTTGAAAGGATTGTCAAAGGCTATTGTTGACAGCTATTAAAGGGTATACTTTCTTATTAGTACTTAAATACAGTTGCAGATTTGCATCTGAAATTTGAATTATGAAAAGATGAAGTTAGTTTTGGAAGTTGACATTTATTTGGTTGAGGTAGAAAATGTTAGCCTGAATTATTTGGTGGCGTCTTACGCTGTCTCCCCCCAAAGTGCCAAGTATGAGACTATCATTCTACTCACCACCATACATTAAGGAGATTCATTAGTGTTTTGCTCGTCCCAGTGCAGTTTCAGGGTTCTGTCTTCGGGCCTCCCAGATGCAGTGCTTTTTGCAGAAAAATGATATGACATTCCATGCATATGGAATTTACAGTTTTAACTTAATGGATAGTATCTCCAGTAGTGATGGCAGAAACTTACAAATTCCAGTGGATGCTAAATGTGAGATTTAGTTGCTGACAAGAAATGGAATTGACAAGAATGTTTCTGCATGTGAAGTAAAGTAACAATGCACAACATCTGGGCTTCCCAAAGATAAATCCATGTTGGGTATTCACATGAAATTGTGCATGAAAATTGAGCAAATGAAAATCTTTACCTTAATATAATAATCAAATATACTGGTAAAATAGGTCTTTTTGAATATTAATTTGATTTGTTTACCCTTATGCACTAGTGTTAAAGTATAATCATGAGCCATTGTTGGCAGATGCTAAGTAGTAGTATGATTAGTGTAGGACATAGTCTGTGTGCAATTTGTCAACAGTCGCTCTCAATGAAATGCGGGGAATAGTGCATAGGGGTCAAATCACGAATTCCTGCCTGTATACCATTTCCCAATTTTAAGACTCATTGAATTAATATGTTGCAGATAATTGGTATTGTAATAAATCCAAAGACATTCACTATTTATGTAAAATATAACACTGACTTTTGAAATATGAAAGCTAGTACAGGCACGATCACCTAAAGATATGATTATTACAAAAGTAACTTCATCTTTTTCTTCGAATATTTCACCAAAATCTCACAAACATGTTATACCAAAGGTGTGCTGTTATGAAAGGAATGGAAAGGATATAGAGACAAGTAAAGCTTGATGTTAAGTCTTGAGTGAAGCGAGTAATTTCCTTAAGCCATTGCTGATGAGTAGGTCTTTAATACTTGTTCATCTCATTTTCAACTATGCAATAGTTTCTTTCTTCTTTAAATTTTACCTATAACATTCCTAAATCAAGTCAGTCTTTTATTGTGATCAACATCAAATTATTTAATTGTTCTTTAAATTGATTCCTCACTAAATCTGTGATCTTACCAAGTGCTGAGAAGTTCTCTTCCACATGTCATTACGGAGTAAACTTTTAGTCTTAATTGTTTTGTTTTATTTACCCTTTCAATGGATTTTGGCAAGTTTCCTTTTAAGGCACTGAGTATGTTGTATTGTTCAAGCATAATATAGTTTATTTGAAGTTGGTATTAACCCTACTGTCCATATTTATAGCTTTCAATACATAGTGCTGGCCTCAAGAAGCACCACACAACTTTGTTTTTTATTAAAGCAAACATTGTTAAAAGAGGTGCCAGTTAATAAACTAGTAAATATAAACAAACATTCTACTACCAGAATATACCCCCAAAAAAAAAAAAAATCATACTTATCCATGGATGGTACAGGGTTGATTTTATTTTTGCTTGAATAATATGCAAAGAAGATCTCAGTTACCGTTGAAAATGCTGAGACTGGAGTCAGTGATGTGAGATAATGTTTAATAAAATTAGCTAAATTTAAAAATGTATTATTTTACATTTCATTTAGTTTTCTATGCAGCCATGGATAAAAGATCAAGCCATCTTTAATGTAAATAAAAAGAGTTACTTGTTAAGTTGGTTTGAGATGGAATTTGCAACATGTTTGTCAAGTCTTGACTATGACTGTGCACTGAAATTCTTTATGCCTATCTTTTTAAATATCAAACAGTTTTCTGATACCAACTGCAAAATCCTTTTTTTTTTTTTTCTATAAACCATTTGACAAAAATAAGATTAATAAGTTAAAATGAAAAAGAGAAAATTAATTAAACAATGAAAAAGCAAAAAGTTTTCTATGTAAAGACAATGATCCATGTGTTGAAAAAATATCTTATGATGTTGAGTAATACAATGTGGAGGAAGTATTCAACTTTTTACTGAAATAAATTATTAAAAAATATATTTTATAAATCTAATATTCAATACATTGAAAACAATCAAATAACTTTCATTTCCTTTTGCTTTTGTTGAAATATTGACATGAAAATAAGGACTGGAGTCAGTGATGTGAGATAATGTTTAATAAAATTAGCTAAATTTAAAAATTTATTATTTTACATTTCATTTAGTTTTCTATGCAGCCATGGATAAAAGATCAAGCCATCTTTAATGTAAATAAAAAGAGTTACTTGTTAAGTGGGTTTGAGATGGAATTTGCAACATGTTTGTCAAGTCTTGACTATGACTATGCACTGAAATTCTTTATGCTTATCTTTTTAAATATCAAACAGTTTTCTGATACTAACTGCAAAATCCTTTTTTTTCAATAAACCATTAGACAAAAATAAGATGAATAAGTTAAAATGAAAAAGAAAATTAATTAAACAATGAGAAAGCATAAAGTTTTCTATGTAAATACAATGATCCATGTGTTGAAAAAATATCTTATGATGTTGAGTAATACAATGTGGAGGAAGTATTTTTACTGAAATAAATTATTAAAAATATATATATAAATCTAAAATTCAATACATTGAAAACAATCCAATAACTTTCATTTCCTTTTGCTTTTGTTGAAATATTGACATGAATATAAGGAGAGTTCCTTAAAACTGTCAGAATGCAATATTTCACATAATGATGGGCGCAAAGTAAATGTTGTAATATTCATGTTTCTTAGAGGAGTTTTACCTATGCTAAAATTGGACTGGTTTGAGTATGACAATAAATAGCATGAAATTACGAAATGGCTTATTCTATCCTATGAATTAATTATTTATACAGATATTTTTGTCCTACAGTGGCCATTCTAGTGTTTTCTATAGCACTGATGGTTCACATTACACTTTTAAAGTTTATGCCTATTACCTATATTCAGGATTGCTGTTTGCTTTCTAACAATAATAGTTTTATGCACAAGATTTTCCACTAACCTTTTCAATATATTTTGAATTTTAGTCTAAATTAAACACTGATTTTCTTGGCTAATAGTATCTGTATTATAGGAACCAATGATTATAAAAAAAAAAAACATTTAGAAAGCTTCAGATGACTGAAAATACAGTAATACACAAAAGATACATCTGTTCAAACATCAAAGTGACAAAAATGCACAAATTCTTCTTTACATATTGAATGCATGGAAATGAGAGAAAGATAATGCATACATAAGTTTCCTATTAGTATTCTTATAAAATTCCCCTGCGTTTTATCATTGTCATTCTCTGACTTATAATTCCTAATATATCTATTATATTTAATCTTATCAGTATAATCAGTAATCACTGACCCAGTCTTTCCGTGTTCATATCTCTGTATCTCTAAGAAATTTTATTTATTTCGTATTAAATAACGGTTTCTCTGGTTTGGCATAAATTTAAACGGATAAAAAAACGGCTTCATTATTTCTTTTTTATATAATTAATGTCCGTAAAGCTATATGAATCACAACCTCAACAATGTAATTTTCCAAATTTGTATATGATTTATGAGGATAGCTTTTGATATCAAGGTTTTATATAAGATTTTGGTATTAATGTTTTTGTATATGACTTTTAACATAATCGTACAGAAACTGCCCCCCACCCCCCCAACCCACCCTCCTTATGATTTCCTTTGACAGAATTTCGCAATCAACGAAGGCAAGTCTCATTCATAAATGTATCGCATCTCTCCATGAATAAGGGAACTTACGAGCAGGACGACCTTGCTCTCAATATGCAATATTTCATCAATGTTCATTCATCTTTTTATGCGTGCGAGTTTAAGGAACATAAAAGTCAATTGACCTTGTCAGGGGAAGGGTGTAGGCAAGGCAAGGATGGCATTCGGTTTTTATCATCACATGTTTTTTTGTTTCATTCTGTTATTTTGTAAATGAGATTTAGTATTTTGCAATGAGATGATGGGCCTTCGGCTGTATTTAAGACCACAGGTACTTGAATAGGATTTTGCCCTGTTCACTGACGTTTTTAAAATTCGGAGAGCGATGCCCTATGCCCAAGCAGTGAAATAATCACAACAGCGATCGATCTGTGTATCAGAAAATTCTTCCAACAAAATTAGTGTGTGGAGACATATCGCTAGTCCATTAATACCTTTAATAATCAGAACTAATGCCCCGTGCCAACATACCAATTAGTTTTGCTTTGTTTGAATCCTGCAAGATATGAATTTTATTTATACTAGCAATGTAAGTGACGAAAGAAGTTTGCCTAGAATGAGGGGAAAGATTCTCGATTCAGGTGTAATGAGAGAAACAAACGGTGACAAACAATTCGAGTGAGTGTGAGTGTATGTGTATACAGTGTATGTGTATACAGTGTGTGTGTGTGTGTGTGTGTGTGTGTGTGTGTGTGTATATGTGTGTGTGTGTGTGTGTGTGTGTGTGTGTGTGTGTGTGTGTTTCGGTATTTCTGTACTTATATCTGCGCGTGTGCAGATTTACCATAGTGAATTTACAGGAATATAGAATAAAACAAACGAGTTCCATGGACTTTAAACACCCAGGTACCATCGCTGTAGGTTATATGTGCAATATTTATTTTTCCCCCGTGTAATTTGCCATTTACGAGCAGGAAAGGGCGGGAACTTCCTGCCGTTTCCGAGGCCATACTCTATGCAGGATGAGAGGTACATAATATAATATTTTTGAATTTTCGTTAAACCTACGATACGTTTGTTATATATAACTTTATCGGCGTATACTTCCTCTTGAAATCATTTTTTTTAAGAAGTGAAAACTTCAGAAAGACATAAACAATTTTTCTAATATAGATACATGTCGCGTTCTTTAGTACTTGCCTTATCTGAGTTAAATTCAGATTTGTGTGTCGCTGTTTACGTCAGTTGGTATTTGATTTTTTTTTTTTAAACAGAAGTAACAAACTTTACTTAAACTGAGTTACTATATTAGAATGTAGTAAACCATGTGATGTCATGAGGCAGGTGTATTACATTTAACATGCACAGTGCACTTTGATTTAACCTTCTGTACTCGCAACAATATAACTTAATATCTTATCTTTGACTTAGGCTTTAAGTACACAAGGGTTACATTGTTTTGGTCAAAGGTGTAATTAAAAATCTGAGCACCCTTGTTAGTAAATGGGATACACGCGAGTGTGTGCAAGTATATATATATATATATATATATATATATATATATATATATATATATATGTGTGTGTGTGTGTGTGTGTGTGTGTGTGTGTGTGTGTGTGTGTGTGTGTGTGTGTGTGTGTATTGTATATATATATACATTTATATACTTACATACAGTCCTAAACACACACACACGCAGTGATTGGCTATCTAATCTGTATCCTTTTCCTGAAGCAAGATTACCATCGTGTCCGGAAGAAATTTGATTTTGTTTCTTTGTTTGCTTGGTTCGATGTAAGGAATCCGATGCTAAAGTTTATCGCAAACCACTTATTCAAATACCGATGTTTTGAAGTGACGGCTAATGTTTTTAAACACTGATAAATAGATAGATAAATAGACAGATAGAGAGGGAGGGGAGAGAGAGAGAGAGAGAGAGAGAGAGAGAGAGAGAGAGAGAGAGAGAGAGAGAGAGAGAGAGAGAGAGAGAGAGAGAGAGAGAGAGAGAGGAGAGAGAGAGAGAGAGAGAGAGGCTTTAATTTGGCCAAAACTGAGACATGCGTATTTGAACACAATAGACTAGAGATACCAGCCACGGCACGGTATTTTTATTTTGCTCACATTAAATAAGATACACAATTAACTAAACCAGTATAAACATACCTTCCAAAATGTTTTGAAGTGAGTAAATAATAAATCTGATGTAATAGAGACATTTCGCCCATGTTCTGGGAAGACCCTTCAGAGGGATGCACTAAGACGCAAGCATTTCATATGTGACGAGGCATGTCAGCACGTATATTGCAGACTGGCTGAGTTTACCCCTAAGGATACTTATATTGGATTAATATATACAGTATACTCTCAGTGCTTTAAATTGAGTTCGTGTACCATATTTTGATTGTATAGTTCGTTGCGTTATATCGATAATAATTTTTGGCGGGGAAATTGGCTGTGGTTTGGTTGCTTGAAGTTCGGTTCTTAACATTTTTTTAGAATTAGGCTACTATCTATACAAGAGAGACGATTTATCAACTGAGAGAAACCCGTAAACATATAGGGAGGGTGAGCAGGTTTAGATAAGGTGATCGATCCTTGCGTAATCCTATCTCTTTGTCATCCTGGGACATGCTATCGTCAACTCCCATGCAGTTATTAACAAACTATGTGGTCTAAAATTTTAGCATAGGAAGATGTTAGCTAATGCCTCTACATCCTTAGTTTCTCCAGCTGCACTTGGAATTACTTTCAGTGAAAACTCTTCTCGAATAACCAGCTATCTGACTAATCAGAATGACTCATCATGGGATAAATCAGTAGGTTAAATAATAGCTTTGACGTCAATTGTTGACGCTGTTGAACGTGGAAATCCATAGGGTTTGTCTGCTCAGTTATGATATTGTAGGCAGTATATTATAGCCTTCCACTCGACATACTTCCAGTTACATGTTTAATGATGTGATCGGGGTTGCCAGGGCTTTTATGCCTTTTGTAACCCCTAAGTCAGCGTGTCAGTTTCTTGTGGTTTATCCTGCTACAAGTCTTGGGATTCTTTTTAATTTCTTTCAGGTGTCGATAGCACTCTTTCGTACACAAGTACATTCCATTTGCATGATTTATCTCCTTCCTCTCTCTATATTTTTACCATAAATTTGGACTGCCGTGAACTTTAGCTGAAAAAAAAAGAACATAACTGATATGTGTTTATCTTTATCTTCACGTCATATGCTTATCTTCTTTTCAATGCAAGCGCTAAATCTAGACTTTCAGTAGTTAATGAAATTCTAAATGTAGCTTCTTGCTCATGGCACTAGTAAAGGGTAAAAGTCAGGTGTTGAATCCGCTGCAACTGGTTCAGGAATAAAGTCACAGAAATAGGTTTGCCTCCTCCTTCCATCGGTGGTTAAACCGCTGCCCGCTGGCTGGAGAAGTTTCAGTTGATCTTAATGGAATATCGATTTGCAATGAGATGGATGTACAATCATGGAAAATAAAAGAAAGGTTGGAGGATGTATATTTATGTTTGACTTGGAGGAAAAGTTAGAAATGCATACTTCTTGTCTTATCATGTGGCGGCTGATGTGCGTATTATTTAGTATGTGTGTGATTTTTCTTTCTTTCCTAAATTGATCATGGAGTTCTTTATGTTATGCGTCGAACACAAAATAAACTGCATTTCATTTTCATCTCAAGTTCACCCCGTTAAGCATTCACTGAAGTGTCCATTCCCACTTTTTCATAGCATGTATTTCACTCTTATGTGATATACCACCTTCCTCAGATTACCTTCCTTGTTGTAAAGTATTCCTCACACTTGTTATATATATAGCACCTGATACAAGCTAAAAAAAAAAAAAAATGTGTATTACACTTTCCTTGGGTACGCCTCTGAACTCACCATCTCTCTTATTTCATTTGCTTTTCTCGTTATTTTTTTGGAAACACTTGCCACACTTTAAAACCAGTAGTGTTTTTTTTTTTTTTTTTTTTTTTTTTATTCCACTTCAGATGGTTTCGTTCATTCCAACAATACTTCTACAGTAGTTAGGAACACCACCTTTTTCTGAATTCGAATCCACTGGTCGTACGTAAATGCCCTCACTTTTAAGAATATCCTGCACAGATCGATGGCAGGATAAAATATGACTCATTCTCTCCCTCCATTCCTCCCTTTCTCTCTCCTTCTCTCTCTCTCTCCCTCCCTATCTCCCCCCCCCCCCCCCATCTCTCTCTCTCTCTCTCTCTCTCTCTCTCTCCCTCTCTCTCTCTCTCTCTCTCTCTCTGTCCTTTTCGCTATGCCTTTCTCTCCCTCTCCCTGTTCTCACTCAGGCACAGTAAAATGTGAGCAATTATAGCAGACTAATATCCTCGATGATCGATTGGGGCGTAAACTGAGTCTGGGAGAATTTCGCTGAACTCACCTTCGACGGTCTGCAGAAGTAACTTGTCATTTTGTTTTCTTTACACAGTTTATGGGATAAGAGATAGGCCTATCTTCCAAGGCCTTCGCTAACACGGCCATTTGTTTTTTATTCGAGACTCGGTTATTTTTTGTCCTTAACGTGATAACAAGAAATATATTACATATCGTCTAGGTAAAATGATAACAACAACAACAATAATTATGATAATAATAAAGATAATGACAATATGTTCGTTTATAAAACTGTTTATATCTAGGCCACAAAATGGTTAAAGCAAAAACGCTATGACGGTAATGAGGATTCGAACAGCCTTGTTTTGGTCCATAGATCCGAGCACAACCGAATCTTACTTTATTTATTATTTTCTACAAGCTTTTTGTAAGAATATGTCTATACAACTTAGCTACCCATGAATAACTTGATTCCAGAGAAATGTCTTAAGAACCAATTCAGTCTCAGAATTCAGAATTCCTGTAACTTTTCCTGTACTTTTTACACCGAATCTATAGTACATATTCACTTTTTTTTTTTTTTTTTTTTTTTTTTTTTTACCATATCTCATTTATTTATATAAACACCTGATAATGCAGAAAATGTATTAAGTAGCGTTTTACCTATGTAGTGTATATTTGTTTTCAGAAGTTCATCCTATTAACCAAAAAACATAGGATATACCGTTCGAACTGTTATCTCAATGAAGGTGTGCTTACTTTTCGGCTTAATGTGTATTATGCAAGTTATATATGCATCAGCCTAACCAGGATCCACATTAACATTTGCTGAGGAATTAAACGGTAGATATAACTCATCGAGAGAAGACTGGCTGGAGAAGTTGAAGAGGGTAAGTTTTAACGCAAGAGTAGAGTGGGAAAGTTTATATAACGCGGTATGGGGTATGGGGTATGTCGCATGGGGTTGAATCAAGGGTTATCTCATCATGTATCTCCTTTATTTTCTATTCGCGCAGGATCTGCATTTGCATACACCATTTTGCCTGAAATCCTCCCCCCTCTCTCCCTCCCATCTCCTTACCTCCTTCTCTCCCTCCCTCCCTCCTTACCTCCCTCTCTCCCACCCTCCCTCCCTCCCTCTCTCCCTCCCTCTCTCCTTACCACCTCCCTTCTTTCCTCCCTCCTTACCTCCCTCCTTACCTCCCTCTCTCCCTCCCTCCTTACCTCCCTTCGCCGAATGATGGTCAATTAATAGGCCCATGAAAATGAACTGAACATTACTAAGTGTCTATAGAGATGAGTTAATGTTAAAGAAATATCGAAAAGAAGGTAAGAATAGAGAAGACAATAATATGAACAAGTGACGAAATGGAGAGTAAATAGTTCACAGAAAAGAAGGTTATAGAAATCGACATGGAAAGAAGGCGAGAATGAGGAGGAAGTGAAGTTAGGTGGAACAAGGAAAAGAAGCCATAAGAGTGAGAAAAAAAAGTGAAAGGAAGAAAGGCGTTATCTAAAGAAACATGGACAAATGTAAAACATACCGATCTCACTTAGAAATAGGAAAATGAGAAGACTAAACGACAGGACAAGCAATTTTTTTTTTTTTTTTTTTTTTTTTATCCGCTACAAAAGATAACGAACAACTGGGTTTATTTTTGTAAAGGAAATGCTCGATGCAGATGTAGTGAGCACTGATCTTATATTATGTATAATATCTATATATGTATGTGTGTGTGTTTGTATTTGTATGTATGAAGGTATAAAGTTATGTAGTCATTTAGACATACACATGCGCGCGGGCGCCCACACACACACACACACACACACACACACACACACACACACACACACACACACACACACACACACACACACACACACACGCACGCGCGCAGGAATAAGTAAACGTCACAAGGCAAGATATATATGCAATTAACGATAAGATCTTCACCAGATTAAGTTTATTCTAATGAACATATAATTATCGAAGTATTAGTTTTATAGTTTGCCTTGTGGACTATTAAATCCCGTTAATTTTATAGCATTTTTTCTAACGGTTATGCATACACTGATATATATACAGTTGCGAATGGGGGGATTAATATTAAATAATTTAAATATTTTTGATTAAGTTATAGATGATTTTGACAAGTGTTGATTTCCAAGTCACTGTAGATTATAATGATAATAAGCCAGAAGTGTATGGTATTGTTTGCTAAACGTATATAATATTTGTTGGGGAAAGGTCAAATTAATTATTAAATGTTTTTATTTTGGATATACATTCTTCACGAAAAAAAAATATGCACACGCGCGGACACACACACACACACACACACACACACACACACACACACACACACACACACACACACACACACACACACACATACATACACACACACACAAATGCATGTGCATACATATACATACACATACATACATACACACACATGTATGTATGTATGTATGTATGCATGTGCGGCCGCGTGTTCATGCCCGTCTGACTGTGCCTATTGTGTGCACCGAGTGAGTGCGTGTGTCCAATCTTGTGCGTGTGCGCGTGCACCCCTACAAGTGCGTGTCACAGAGAATGACCGCCATGAAAAAACTTCCTGAGTCACACCCACGTTTCCAGTTCTGATCGCAATCCCCCAAAAGAGAGTAATGTGGTTGAGTATCTGTTTATTTTCCCACGCCTGAAGGGGCCAGATGTCCGCCATCTTTTACGCTCTGGATATCAAAAGCGAAGCGAGATGCGCAGTCACTTGGCTTTCATTTGTAGCTGACACTGCGAGACACTCCTGGCGGGCACTTCCTGAAATGCATTAACTGCAGGCGTGCAAGAACAAGTGTTGCAAATTAACGCTTTTCTCGCTTTGCGTCGTGTACAGTACGTGTTTGCAATGATGATTGTGAAATAATAATGATAACGTTGACAAATAATACTGATTGTTAATTATGATGAGGATAATATCAATTACGATGTTGATAATCAATGTCATTTCTCATATTGTTATTTTTAATCATCAACATTAGTGGTTCTGTCTGTCTTCTGCTTTACTGTGTACTGTTGACGTTGATGAGGCTTCAATTGCTATTATTATTATAATTATCATTACAAGTATTAGTCATAATTAATATTATTATTATTGTTATTATTATTTTTATTATAGTTGTTGCTGCTGTTGTTTTATTATTGTCATTGTCATTATTTGTTATTATTATTATTATTATTATTATTATTATTATCATTATTATCATTTGTTGTTGTTGTTGCTGTCGTTGTTTTGATATTATTGTTAATATTATTACTATCTGTGTTTCTTGTTGAAAATGTTTTTATTATTATTGTTATTGTTGTTATTATTTTTATTATTATTGTTGCTATTATTGTTTTTATTGTTATTGTTATTATTATTATTATTATTATTATTATTATTATTATTATTATTATTATCATTATTATTATTATTATTATTATTATTATTATTATTATTATCAAGGCAATTATTATGATTATTACTGTCAATATCATTAATATTATAATTGCGATAATAATTATTATTGTTACTGATTGTATGTTTAGCATTATGATTATCATTTTCATTATTGTTATTATTTTTGTTATTATTACCATTAATTTTATTATCATTAATAACAATATTATTGTTATTATTATTTTGTTTGTTATTATTATAACTATTATTTTGTTTTGGTATTATTGTTACTAATACTATTACTATCGTTAGTATCAACATTACTTTTTTAGTCATAATTACCATTTTTGCAACTATGATTAGTACAATTATCATTATTATCATATCATTATTATCATTACTATTATCATCATTATCTAAAAATACCAATCATAAATCTCACCTCTACACTGAAGCATGGACACAGAATTTCATATAAACTGTATAAAAAATACTGAACGTTTAAAATGTCTCTCTGGTTTTAAAAGCCGCAAAGAGTAATAACGGAAAATAAGACATATGTTTGGAAATTACAGTCACTTCTCATTCTCTTCCTGATTTGTGAAATGTAAGAAATTGATAAGAATAATAATGAGGAATGACGGTATTACAGAGTAACCGGGAGGGAAGAAGGGAGGAGGGAGGGATGGAGGGGAGAGGGGGGGAAGGAAGGAAGGAGGGAGAGTGGGAGGGAGGTAGTGAAGGAGGGAGAGAGGGAGGGAGGTAAGGGAGGAGTGAGAGAGGTAGGGAGGGAGATAGTGAAGGAGGGAGGGAGGGAGGGAGAGAAGGAGGGAGGTAGTGAAGGAGTGAGAGAGGGAGGGAAGGGGGAGGGAGGGAGAGAGGGAGGGAGGGAGGGAGGAAGGTAAAGAGGTAAGGAGGGAGGTAGTGAAGGAGGGAAGGAGTGAGGGAGAGAAGGAGGGAGGTAGTGAAGGAGTGAGAGAGGGAGGGAAGGGGGAGGGAGGGAGAGAGGGAGGTAAGGGGAAAGGGAGAGAGGGAGAGAGGAAGGTAAGGGGAAAGGGAGAGAGGGAGAGAGGAAGGTAAGGAGGATGGGAAAGAGAGAGGGAGGTAATGAGGGAGAGAGGGAGAGGAGATAAGGAGGAAGGGAGGGAGAGAGGGAGGTAAGGAGGGAGGGAGGAAGAGAGGGAGAGAGAGAGGTAAGGAGGGAGGGAGAGGAGGAGGTGAGGAGGGATGGAGGGAGGAAGGTAAGGAAGGGAGGGAGGGAGAGAGGGAGGTAAGGAGGGAGGGAGGGAGGGAGAGAGGGAGGTAAGGAGGGAGGGTGGGAGAGAGGGAGGGAGGGAGGTAAGGAGGGAGAGAGGGAGAGAAGAAGGAAAGGAGGGAGGGAGGGAGAGGGGGAGGTAAGGAGGGAGGGCGGGAGGGAGGGAGGTAAGGAGGGAGGGAGGGAGAGAGGGAGGTAAGGAGGGAGGGAGCGAGAGAGCGAGTGAGGAAAAGTGGGAGAGAGGGAGGTGAGGAGAGAGAGAGGGAGGGAGGGAGGGAGAGAGGGAGGGAGGGAGATAAGGAGGATGGGAGGGAGAGAGGGAGGGAAGGAGGATGGGAGGGAGAGAGGGAGGGAGGAAGAGAGGAAGGTAAGGAGGGATGGAGGGAGGGAGAGAGGGAGGTAAGGAGAGAAGGAGAGAGGGAGGTAAGGAGGGAGGGAGAGAGGGAGGTAAGGAGGGAGGGAGAGAAGGAGGTGAGGAGGGATGGAGGAAGAAAGGTAAGGAAGGAGGGAGGGAGGGAGAGAGGGAGGTAAGGAGGGTGGGAGGGAGAGAGGGAGGTAAGGAGGGAGGGAGAGAGAGAGGGAGGTAAGGAGGGAGGGTGGAAGAGAGGGAGGTAAGGAGGGAGGGAGGGAGATAAGGAGGGAGAGAGGGAGATAAGAAGGAAAGGAGGGAGGGAGGGAGGGAGAGAGGGAGGTAAGGAAGGAGGGAGGGAGGGAGGGAAAGAGGGAGAGAGGGAGATAAAGAGGATGGGAGGGAGAAATGGAGGTAAGGAGGGAGAGAGGGAGGTAAGGAGAGAGAGAGAGAGAGAGAGAGAGAGAGAGAGAGAGAGAGAGAGAGAGAGAGAGAGAGAGAGAGAGAAGAGAGAGAGAGGGAGGTAAGGAGGGAGGGAGAGAGAGAGGGAGGTAAGGAGAGAGGGAGGGAGAGAGGGAGGTAAGGAGAGAGGGAGGGAGGGAGGAAGGGAGAGAGGGAAGTAAGGAAAGACGGAGGTAAGAAGGGAGTGAGGGAGAGAGGGAGGGAAGTAAGGAGGGAGGTAAGGAGGAACAGAGGGAGGAAAGAAGGGAGAGAGGGAGGGAGGTAAAAAGTGAAGGAGGGAGGGAAAGAGGGAGAGAGGGATGGAAGGAGGGACATAGGGAGGGAGGAAGGGAGAGGTAATGGGAAAGAAAGAAACAAAATGATAGAGATAGAAAAACAGACAGACAGACAAACACACATACACACAAAGAGAGAGAGAGAGAGAGAGAGAGAGAGAGAGAGAGAGAGAGAGAGAGAGAGAGAGAGAGAGAGAGAGAGAGAGAGGGGGGGGGGGTTAGAAAGATAAAGATAAAGATAGGTAGGTAGAGAGAGAGAGACTGGATATTGTGAACGACTGAATCACTACACTTTCTCACGGACTCTCTCGTTCGCCTTAAACCACACGTGAAGATTTCTATGACGTTCTCTTCTGGTGCATGCGTGCGTGCGTGCGTGCTTGCGTGTGTGTGTGTTTCTTTCTTCATTTTGTATATACATACGTATTTTTTGTGCGTCGCATCTACAATATGTGTTTGTGTATATGTGTGTGTTGTGCTCACTAGGTGATACATATTGAATGAGCAACGTGGGGTCTTCAGTCACGAAACCCTGTTCCTCTTAATGAAATTGCGACCCGTCTAGTCATTACTGCGAGTGTCTGACAGCATGATTGCTCAGAATTATTTTGGTTAATATATTGAGAAACTGTCTTGAGAGGTCTCTTCAGTAGAGATAGAAAATATATCTTGCAGGATAAAAGAGAATCAAAAGGTTTTTCTAGGTATGTTAAGTTTATGATTTAATGAATATAAAAAAAGTTATAAAACACCAAAAAACGGGAGATACCAACGTAAAGAATCCATAAATAAATCACAAGAAAAGCGGGAAAATGATGTATATTAAAGATACCAAACCTAAAACTACAAAAAGAGAAAACACAAAAGAATAAACGGATTAACAAAGAAAATACACCAGGAAGTAGAGACAAGCACTGAGGATTTTTGTACTATAAAGCAATGCCTACTTTCATTCAAGGATCAGGGTGAGGGGGGGGAGGGGGAGGAGGGAGGGGGGACGGGGGAGGGGGGCGAGCATGCACTATAACGTCTTGTTTACGGAGTGTTCATAAAGAAACTTTAAAGGAAGTGCTTGAGGATTCCCGAAGAAATTAAAAAAAAAGGAAAACAAACTAGATTTCATTTCGCAATGAAGGACTGGTGTAAAGTGAGACGAAACTATGATTGTTCGTTGGTGAGTAAACGAAGCATTTAATAATTTGTAAGTGAATGTTAGATGTAGCGAAAATATCACTACAGTGTGCATCCCGTTTGTTTGTTTGGTTGTTTACAAAATAACAGTGCGGAAATGCCCACTGTAAAAAGTATTTTCAATGGCATTGCTCGTGATCTCAAATAACCGGCATGATAACCAGGATCTTCCATCGCTCTTTTTTTTTAATCTCAAAAGCCTCTAGAAGCCTCTAAAAAATCAAACATATGTTGCCAGATGCTCTCGGATAAAACATTTTTTTTCTATATTCATAGTTTGAGAGTAAGATTCTTCGAGAACCATACCAGAGAATCTTCTAGAACAGTATCATAGAATACTCCACAATCCAAGAATCTTCTAGAATCGTAAAAAAAAAAAATATAATCGACTTTCTTACAATTTTACAATGGATACGTAGAATGACTTGGGGTGAATTTTTTAGGGTGTAATCTTGAATGTAGTTTGTTGATACAGAGGTTTATGTTTTCACGTTGCGACGCAGTGTAAGGCTGGTCAGGTAAATGTTTCAAGGAATTGCGTGATTGAGTTAGTTTCGCTGGCACTTATCTCTGATATGCGCACATCTACGTGGCGTACAAACCGATCAGCTAAGAGGCAAGTACGCATATACAACAGAATTGTATCACCCTGCCTTTTTGTTTCTCTCTCTCTCTCTTTCTCTCTCTCTCTCTCTCTCTCTCTCTCTCTCTCCTCTCTCTCTCTCTCCCTCCTTCTCTCTCTCTCCCTCCTTCTCTCTCTCTCCCTCTTTCTCTCTCTCTCCCTCTTTCCCCCCTTCTCTCTCTCTCCCCTTCTCTTCCGCCCCTTCTCTCTCTCCCCCTCCTTCCCTCTCTCTCTCTTTCCCTCCCTCCCCCTCCCTCTCTCCCTCCCTCCCACTCTCCCTCCCTCCCCATAAACACTATCGAGTAACCTTGCCAGGTGTTTCTTCCTCATTACGAAATCCCCCGACAGCGGTGTTTAATGAATCGCCCGATCTACATCACTACTTTTACTGTAGGTTTGTGGTAGCGGGAGTCAGGAAACCGAGGTGCCCGACGCTCGTGCGAGGGGCCCACCGGGTAGCGGGTCCGAAAGGAAAGCCTGGAGGGGCCCCCTTGAGGCTGAGGAGGCTTCGTCAAGCAGAAGTACGAAGAGTTGTGTCTGTAGGGGATAGGGACCAGGTGGGAGGTCACGGGTGAAAGGGGCGTGGCCTGTCGGATGGCCTGCCGCGGGCACGTCACCTGTAATTGGTCAGTTCTCAGCTGGCGGGGTGTTCCTGTTCGTACACACGCACACACACACACGCTCACACACGCACACAAACAAACGCGCGTATATGTGTTGTGAGAAGTATTTGTGAACTGCAGAATCAGAAGACTGTGCAATATGATACAAG
>NC_061829.1:38350178-38362678 GCF_019202785.1 Penaeus chinensis
GCGAGCACATGTCATCAGCGGCGTCTGATCGATCTGTCTCGCTCAGGAGAATTAACGTGAACTCGCCCTTTCGTGCCTGAAGTACCCTGAGCGCAGGCCTTTTGCTGATAAAAGGATGAAGGCTCGTAAAAGCTTTTTTTTTTTTTGTAGGATCTCCGCGCATGCGCCGGCGTGACTAGACTACCAACAGGTTAATCAGGATAAATGGATGGTTACAGTGTTCTCTCTCTATCAGAAGGGACAGGCACGTGGATACACACACATAGACACACGCCGAGAGGCCTCTGCATATGTGTGTGTGTGTGTGTGTGTGTGTGTGTGTGTGTGTGTGTGTGTGTGTGTGTGTGTGTGTGTGTGTGTGTGTGTATGCGTGCGTGTGCATGTGCGTGTGCTTGCATTTGAGTTTACGCGCGTGTGTGCGTGCATGCGCAATGGGCGAGCGAGTGAGTGAGAAAGAGTGTGCAAGCGCGCGTGCCCACGTGCATATTTCTCGTCTGTGCCTGGAGATACACCCACACACGCAAATTCCTAATGAACACAATCTGTTGCTGGCGCTACGTCACTGGCGACGCCTTCTCGCCCGCCACCAGATCCGCGCGTCGTCCAGCACCTGTTCTCGCCGCGGCGTACCCCTCGAGAGGCCCGGCGCTCGTGTGACGCCTCGCCCCGCGCCCCACTTGAGATCCATCCGCGCCAGGCTGCCCACACGATCATCTTCAAACAAGTACGCGAGGAGAGGGATGGGGAAAGGACAACAGATTCTGCTCGAGGTCCTCTCTCGTTTACCTTTTGCGGGTGAATGTGCTTATCGAAATTACGGTGGTGTTGCCTGTTATTTATCTCCCGCTTTGTCTCTCTCTCTCTCTCTCTCTCTCTCTCTCTCTCTCTCTCTCTCTCTCTCTATCTCTCTATCTCTCTCTCTCTCTCTCTCTCTCTCTCTCTCTCTCTCTCTCTCTCTCTCTCTCTCTCTCTCTCTCTCTCTCTCTCTTACTCTCTGTCCCTTACGAATCTTAGTGACAGTAATTTAATATTGTGTGATATATCACTTTCTTCAACCTCAGAATGCAATTCTTACACTTTAAAACACAACGAATAGAACATCTAAAAGTGACCAACACAGACTCTCTTAAGCAAACGACGTTGAAAAGAAGGGGCGTTTGAGTGCAACAAAAAGGTATCGCTATAGTTATCAGTGTTATCAACCGTCTATTGCGTCGCTTATCAAATTCATCATCTTTTAATGGCTTTCGTTTTCCACCGTCTTCTGTTCTTTTCTTACGCTTTTATTGCTCGTTCTTTCATGAGCAAAAGATACTGTAAGTGCTACCTCACAGGAAAGCGTCATGTTTCTAGTCTGTCTGCGTGTATGTTTATTATTCAATGTTGGCTCGCGGCCGCATACGAGATGAGGGAGATAGGGACTAGTGACAGAAAGGGAGAGAGACAGAATGAGAGAGAGAGAGAGAGAGAGAGAGAGAGAGAGAGAGAGAGAGAGAGAGAGAGAGAGAGAGAGAGAGAGAGAGAGAGAGAGAGAGAGAGAGAGAGAGAGAGAGAGAGAGAGAGAGAGAGAGAGAAATAGAGGAGAGAGAGGAGAGAAAGAGAGTAAAAGGGAAAGAGGGAGAGAAAGGAGAGAGAGAGAGAGAGAGAGAGAGAGAGAGAGAGAGAGAGAAAGGAGAAAGAGAGAAAGAGAGAGAGAGAGAGAGAGAGAGAGAGAGAGAGAGAGAGAGAGAGAGAGAGAGAGAGAGAGAGAGAGAGAGAGAGAGAGAAAGGAGAGAGAGAGAGGGAGAGAGAAAGGAGAGAGAGAGAGAGAGGGAGAGAAGAGAGAGAGAGAGAAGAGAGAGAGAGAGAGAGAGGGAGAGGGAGAGGGAGAGGGAGAGGGAGAGGGAGAGGGAGAGAGAGAGGGAGAGAAGAGAGAGAGAGAGGGAGAGAAGAGAGAGGGAGAGAAGAGAGAGAGGGAGAGAAGAGAGAGAGAGAGAGAGAGAAGAGAGGAGAGAAGCGAGAGAGAGAGAGAGAGAGAGAGCGAGAGAGAGAGAGAGAGAGAGAGAGAAGAGAGAGAGAGAGAGAGAGAGAGAGAGAGAGAGAGAGAGAGAGAGAGAGAGAGAGAGAGAGAGAGAGAGAGAGAGAGGAGAGAGAGAGAGAGAGAGAGAGAGAGAGAGAGAGAGAGAGAGAGAGAGAGAGAGGAGAGAGAGAGAGAGAGAGAGGAGAGAAGCGAGAGAGAGAGAGAGAGAGGAGAGAGAGAGAGAGAGAGAGAGAGAGAGAGAGAGAGAGAGAGAGAGAGAGAGAGAGAGAGAGAGAGAGAGAGAGAGAGAGAGAGAGAGAGAGAGAGGGAGAGAAGCGAGAGAGAGAAGAGGGAGAGAAGCGAGAGAGAGAGAGAAAGAGAGAGAGAGAGAGAGAGAGAGAGAGAGAGAGAGAGAGAGAGAGAGAGAGGGGGGGGGGGGAGTAGGTAGCGCTCTGGTTGAGGTTACCAAGTGAAAGGCCACATACCGGTGATCACATGGGAACAGCTTCTGATGTGTCTTGTACGTCTAGGCATGTTGCAAAGAACGTCGTTAGTTGATCTAGTTTTAACAGAGGCATTTTTGGACACCAATGACTGGATATATTGACATAACTCAGTGAAAAAAACAACAAGAAATAACATATAGTATCTGATACTCATTAGCAAGCCACTGATTGTCCTTTGTGCACTAGGACAAAGACATCGTCAGATGCTATATTCAACTACTAAGGTGAGATTTATAGTACCGAGAAGCGTTGCCGAAGTTGTGATATAAATTTTCAGAATTTCTTTGGAGTTTGGTGGAGTTGTAGGTTCTAGTGTGAGATATATGCTGAGGACGGCAACGGGATATCATCCAGTACGAGTAGGCTTAATGTTGTCATCTTTTGAATTTCGCATACTCACTTCTCCCAGAGGACTTCATTCTTCTCACGCTGAAAATACGCGTAACGCTTGAACACTGTTACTCAACTTCTGGAACACCTACGTATCTTCAACAGCGAAACGTGGAAGTGATTCACGAAACCTCTTTGTGCTAAGAAAAAAGATGAATCGAGAACCTCCTGAAGGCACACTTGACTCGCGTCGAAAGTCCGCTTCACAATAGGCGCGTCTGCTTTTTTTGCCGACGATCACGCGCCGCCCTTGCCAGCCCCGTGTCGCTGCCCTTTGCCACAATGAACGAGGCCGCTCGGCTCACCATTCGCCTCCCGTAGACGCCATGAATGAACATAAAAATGATCCCACGACATGACCGCAGCCACTCTGGCGCTGCGGCTGATCTCAATGATCCGAGACTATCGTCGGTTTACCACGGCGCTCACGACAGGAGGAAATAACGATATTTGCACTGTTGTTTTTTATCTCCATTCTCAATTGGTTCGATTTGCACTATAGATCGCGGCAGATCACTGGTGAATTACGGATATTACGCCGTGGTACCGTGCTTAACAACTTATGATATTTGTAAAAAAAACTATTGTAAATTATAAAATCTTAACGGCGATTCCACTTATCCTTAATACTTGCTTAACTTTTTTTTTTTTTCCCTATTAAAGGCTACCTATCTGCCACGTCACTACACTATATTTCCTACAATTCCCGAAGAAGAATGCGTTCGTTTATTCCCATCACAACTTCAAACCCCGATCACACACACATACACCCAAAAACTAACCACGAAGTAAAGGTACGATTAGTATACAAACGGACAAAATAGTTCGAAACAGATTCACAGAAATAACATCTAACATCTACAGGACCGCCGTAGCACTGATCTGTGGCAGCGTTCTGTAAAGTTCACCAAAGCGCTGGTCTGCGATACGACATATAATGACAGAACAACAGGTAACGGGACCTTGTGAAAGGTGACTCTTAGTTGGTTTAGCGACTTCCTCTCTTAGTGAATGAACGAACAATTTCCGGTACTTTCTGAATGTCTAACACACAGAACCAGTTTGATAACTGTGTCCGTTAACTAGATGTTGTGCATAATTTTGTTAGGAAAAGAAAATGGTTGTATAAATAGGAGATCAACATCTGACTGACTACCTTTCTGTCTGTCTCTGTTCCTGCCTCTCTCTCTCTCTCTCTCTCTCTCTCTCTCTCTCTCTCTCTCTCTCTCTCTCTCTCTCTCTCTCTCTCATTCTCTCTCTCTCTCTCATTCTCTCTCTCTCTCTCTCTCACTCTCTCTCTCTATCGCTTTCTGTGTGTGTGTGTATGTGTGTGTGTGTGTGTGTGTGTGCGCGCGCACATGTGCGTTTATGGTGTGTATGCGTGGGGATCTGTATGTGTGCACATGCAGTTTGTGTCTACACACACACACACACACACACAGAGAGAGAGAGAGAGAGAGAGAGAGAGAGAGAGAGAGAGAGAGAGAGAGAGAGAGAGAGAGAGAGAGAGAGAGAGGGGAGAGAAGAGAAAGGAGGGAAAAAAGAAAGAGAAACTGAGATAGGAATCTATCTATCTATCTATTCATATACATAAATACATATATATACATACATACATATATATTACATATGTATATATACATATATACACATATGTATACACACTACACACAACACACACACACAGAAAGAGAGAGAGAGCGAGAGAGAGAGAGAGAGAGAGAGAGAGAGAGAGAGAGAGAGAGAGAGAGAGAGAGAGAGAGAGAGAGAGAGAGAGAGAGAGAGAGAGAGAGAGTGAGAAGAGAGAGAGAGAGAGAGAGAGAGAAAGAAGCAGGAACAGAGACAGACAGACCGGCAGTCAGTTAGATGTTGATCTCCTATTTATACAACTATTTTCTTTTCGTAACAAAGTTATGCACGACTTCTAGTTATATATATATATGTATATATATATATATATATATATATATATATATATATATATATATATATATATGTATTTGTGTGTGTGTAAATGGATTAACTGTGTGCTCCGAAGGGCGAACACGTCTGCACAATTTTCAGTAAAAAAATGAAATAGTTGGAAATAAACTTGGGTGTAGCAGGATAGTAATCGACCTATTTACACTGCTCACTCTTTATCTGATAACCTGCCGCACTGATCTATAACTGTACTTGCTATTGCTCGTGTACATGGCTTCGTGACCCCATGTTTTTTTTTTCCTCATGCTTGAAGTTAATAAAAAACACACAAAAAAAAACACACTTTTCTGAGGAAAATTTGTAACACACTAGCGATGTGCCGCTGGGAATATTGTTTTTCTTACGTTAGTGAAGTTTTTAAATGTAAATGGAAGTCAGACAACCTACCAGGAAGTGTTATCATACAGAGACAGACATCATAGAGCGGAGAGTCGAGAAAACGGAACTCGCTCAGCGCCACCGGCTTCAGGATGAAAATGAAAAACGAGAATTGACAATACTTCTTTTTTTTAAATCTTTTCTCCGCCAGCATATCAGTGTAGCACTTTATGAACGTGTGTTTCTACCCGTTACTCTGTGTGTAAGTAAAACCCAATATCGTAAAGAGAAAGCGTATATCTAGACACAAAAGTGAGGCAAACAAACAGACATAGAGCCAAGTCCCTGGTGTTGATAGCGAGCTGAAAAAGTCTTAAGATGTTGAGTCATCGTTTGATTAGGTAACACACGGATCTCTATATACGTTATTTAGCGTCGACTTTATTTTTACGATAAATAACGACGTACCATATGTCCTGAATATATGTTTTGGAGTAAAGCCCTGGAGAGGCGTAATGGATAATGAAGCTCATAGGTAATTATAATGAGTCACGTGAGGATGTTAGTTAAGCGAGCAAAATTACAAGGAAGTCTTACACCCTTGCGCCTTCAGAGTCTCCATTACGGTAAAATAATTCAGGAATCTGACTGTCTGTAGATGAACCAAAATGAACAATGTTGTGATGAAAATAGAAAAACCTCTTGTATTTGACACGAGCGAATCTATTTTGGCAACCACGATGGCAAAACCTACACCTACGCCGTTTTACCTGTTTAATAAAGAGACTACCTGCACCCAGGGCATCGCATAACGCACAACGACGTAGAGACAACTATTAAGAGTAGGAAAGTGTGGAGTCATTGGCATCGTAGCATGCAAAATCACGCCGAATTAAGTCCCCACATCCTATCACACTCACGCTTCGTCTTGAGATCTGAGTGTATGTCTGAAGCCGATATTTCCTCCCTAGATTTTAAATTAAGGGATCCTCCATTAATGCCCGATCTTCTAATGTCTAAAGTTACCGAAAATGAGGATGCCATGGGAGTCTTCTCATGAGAACATCCTTCAAAGGAGACTACAGGATATCCGCGAGGGAGGAAAGATTAAGGATGCACGTGGGAAAGAAAATGCAAAATTGGCATTTTCCCCTCATCGTTAAATAAAACCCGTAAAGTCAGGACAAGGATTCAATGATACAGAAACCTCCATTCCTGCAAGATGAGCGATTAAAAAATCTTTAGGATCCCCACGAGAGAGAGAGAGAGAGAAAGAATGAAAGAGAGAAAAAAAATCCAACTTTCCCTTCCATCCTTATAGACGATATAGACATCCCCATAGACCGCCTTAGCCACACCTATCCTTCCTTTCCAAAACCCCGACCACCACCATCCTTCAAGACGAGCGACGAATCAAAGGAAAAAGAGAGAAAACCCGGTGTCATTTTCCCATTTTCTGCCAGCGCGGACATTCCTTTCTCCTCCCTCAGTCGCGAGCGTTCAGTCGGCCGGGGCGGAAGTCCTCGCCATTTTGAGCACACGACCCTCACTTCTCCGGATATCCTTGTGTTTTATTGGGTCTTTTCACTCGTCTTTAACTCCTTCTTCTGCCGGTGAGTATGGTAGGGGGGGGGGGGTTGGCCATAGAGGGGGGTTAAAGGAGAAGGGGGGTTTTTGAGGCTCGTGAATTGGGAAATGCGTTGGGTGTTGTTTACGATCTGTGTCAAGGATCCCAAAACCCCGAAATCTTGATTAAGTGTTTTTTTTTCGATTTGTGGGATGTTTGGGGATGTTGCGGGGGGTTGTGGGTGGCCCTTAGCAACAGGAGGATTCGGTTTTGTCAGAGGAGGAGGCAAGACTAAGCAGGGACTTGGATAAAAAGGGGTTGAAGGATAAGGTGAAGTTAGGGTCACGTCGTTCCGGGTGATCAGCTGATGCTGTCGAGTCAAGGTGGCTGTCACACACACCCTGGCACCGCTCAACCACGGCCCTCACCCTGCACCCTGGCACTGCAGACTCTGGCACCATACAGCGACGTCTTTCACCACACGTCCTGGCACCACAGATCGACGTCTTTCACCACACACTGGCACTACGCAAGGACGTCTATCACCTCACTCTCAGCACCAGGCAATGACGTCTTATCACCACACAATAGTAGCCATCACCAAACAGTAACATTCACCACCAAACACCCAAACAGCACATACAGCATTTTGCCATCACAGAATTGCACCTGTCACCACATGCCCTGACACCACACAACTACATCAGTCATTACAGAATGTTAGGTTGCCATATAATAGTGTCTTTGACAACCTGACACCACACAATACCATCAGTTGCCATGCACCCTGGAGAGGATTTTATTATAGTGCCACCAGGACAGTAGACAGTGCAGCGTTTTATCATATTCTCGGAGGACAGAGCTCGCCGCAGCACTTGCCTTTTGGAATTGGCACCTGTTACCACAAAGAAGCACCTGCTGTCGTATCCTACCTGGCACTGGTAGGTCATAGATTCTTCAGTCTGAATGATTTTTCTCATATTTATTCTGAAGTTCATTTAATTTAAACACATTTTTGGTGATTGCCACTATGTAGAAAGTTTAAAAGGTCAGCTATAAATAGTGAATCTTGATAATTCAGTACTGACCCAAGGATAGAATTTCGAATTGGTTTTCAACTGTCCATGCAGTTTATGTGACGGCCTTTTCCTTTATTGTCATAATGAGAACTTGGAAATGAATCTGTTTTGGCCAGTGTGTGTGTGTTTTTGTTTTATTTATTTGATATTTGGTAAAAGTGCTGTGACTTTCGGAAATGCCAACAGTGTCAAAGTAATGATGTATTAGATTTCCAGAGCTCTAGATTGCTAGTGTATCCTTAGATATATTGCAGAAAAGAAATAAATTAGTGATTATGTAATTTACAATTTAAATAGGTTTCATACAGAAAGAATAAACATGTTTATTGGAAGAAAATCATGGTTATTGAAAGAAATTCCATGTGTGCAAGACAAATATATCCTTAATGCAGATATCTAGCGGTGTAGTGGCAGGAAGTGTGGCATCATATTTACAGAATTATGTGATTGCTAATAGAAATTATATTTATTTATTTATCTGAATATATATATATATATTTTTTTTTTTATGTGTGCCACCAGTAATGAGATCTACCTTACTGCTGTATATTACCTTTTACATTCATGTTTCATAGTGATGGTGAACGGAACGTGGAAGATAAGTTGGGATTTATGTAAAGGTCTACATCTTGAAAGAAATATACATGCTCAAAGGTCAAGGTTACTAATCAAGGTCAACAGAATCTGGTTATATCTGATTTTGTATCAAATTTTGTACCAATAAATTGATCTTTCCTTGCCAGTACCACTTTATGTAAACATGCTTTTAGTTAACCCATTATTCTTTCAGTCTGGAATGCTGCCTTTTTTATAGAACTATGCATATATTAGGTTCCTCCATTTGCCAGAAGACTGTCACACCCAGTGACTCACTTCATGTGTCATATAGATTGTTTTTTATTATTTTGTTTGTTTTAGTGTTTCATAATTTGGGATACCTGATGCAGTGATAAAAGAAAATACTGTACCATTCTTTGAGCATGTTTGAAGGTTCTTACCAAAAATATTTATATTTAAGGTGAAGAACCTGATGTTTATATGAAAATTTTGAGACAATTCTATGAGTCAGGAGAATTTAGTTTTATTGTATACTATCACCAGAATAACGCTGATTGAGAAATATGTGTTAGTATGAACTGCACAAAAAAAAATAATAATATGAATATGAATATGATTATTGCAGGCATTTCCTGTCATAAAAAAGAAAGTCTAGTCATGCCAGGGTACTATGACAGGCTAACAGTCAAGGTGTAGGTATTCTGTATATTGTTAAATTATTGAAGATATCCACCAGTCGTGTGCTGATCAGTATTGCTTCTCTCCTTTTGGTGCATCAGTAAAAACCAACAAACTACTACATGTCTTACACTTGCCTGATGATTTATTGGTCAAATTAGGAATTAATCAAGTCTTGGAATATACAGAGTGGAGGTGTGTGGTCTTTGCCAGAGTGCAAGGCATGGAGTCCTTGGTCATTGTCTAACATTACACCACAGGGTAATTATGAGAAAAAGTCGCATTTTGAAAGCCATTGTGTGTGTGTGTGCCTTTGAAACATATATGCTTCTTCCATATTTTAAGGTTTCATTAGGAGTATTTTTTCCCTCTTTTTCTATCTTTTGTTTTTAGTATGTCAGATAGAGTTGAGTATTTCTGTTCTGTCATTTTATATTGGGTCTTTTTTCAGTGCATTACCGGTATAGTAACAGGAAGAGTAGGTCATGCTTATACAGCCTGAATTAAAGCTTTTAACAGTTTGAAAACCACAGTAACAGTTAAGTAATACTTGGATGGTTTATTATGCATGCAAAGCAGAGATATGAGTATAATAGGTAGGAAGTTGTGCGGAGATCTGCTTTCTTAATGCTTTTTCATGTTTCAAAAGTCAAGGTTGGAAATAGGTCAAAGTTTGGACCAGCAATAGAGTGTCATGTTTCTGGAACAACACACTGTCCTCGTTTGATTTAGATCACACTCGATAGCTAGGTTGGGGTCAGGCACTTAGCAGAATCTTGAGAAAATATTGATACATTGGAATTCAAGGTCATACAGCAAGTTGCTTGGTGATACAGGTGTTATTCCTTTCAGTGTGCTCTAGAAGTTTTATGAATATTGAAATTATTATTTCAAGAGTTTATGAAGGGCAGTAATAAATAAATGTTTGAATGAAGCAACCTTTTATATTCAGATTAGATAGATTTTTTTTTTTTTTTTTTTAGACAACTTTAGTAAGGGAACATTAATGCACTCAAATCACTGTTTGTTGATGTAGCACAAAATCCAGACATTTTTCCCAAGAAGACGAAAAACAATTAGGTGTTTAAATATATTTTAAGATACTCCATGTAACAGATACAATGAGATAAGTTTTCCTTCTTTTCAATTAGGGTGCATTTTTAATATAGACTTGATTCGCAGAAGTTAGAAAGAAATTATTTCACAAAAGACATTGTAAACATTGTTCAAGTTATTTACAATTCAATACAGTGATGGAATTAAACAATATTGATGATACATGTATCTGTATATATAACATACCTCCTCTATCAGTGCACCTGTTGCAACCCAATACTGCCAAGAAAGTGTAGTGTTTACTGTAGTATTGCCTTGTGAAATGTCTTTGCACATAGATGGCTCCACAAGTGTTTAGGACCAAATAGTCAATTAGTCGATCATGTGACCTCACGTGATATTACCTTTCTTTGAGTTTTCAGGAAAAATGATATTTACTAATGCTGACAAGATCGATGCTGTTATTATTAGTATCATAGATATTATAATTATTATATTGTTATTTGCATTACTAACAGCAATATAAAATAAAAATAAAATATTTCCGAAATCAAGGAAAAAGATATACAGGTGAGATAGGTAGTACAGTGTTTGGCACATTGGGGACTTCAGTAAGTACTTGTGGAGCCATCTATGTGTAAAGACAATTAAGAAACTAAACTTGCAATGGACATAGCTTGTATGTACATGCCATCCTGGATGGTAGTGGGTTAATTATGAGATGGGAATTATAGCTGAAATATGAAATGTCATCGTCAGCTATTATTTCATTTGATAAACCTGTAACTCAATGCATATTCTGTTAGTAGACAAATAATGAATGATAAGCATTACAGTAGTTATCAAAGTGTTAAATTGAAATGTTATATATTTGCACACACACACACACACACACACACACACACACACACACACACACACACACACACACACACACACACACACACACACACACACACACACACACATACACATACACATACACATACACATACACATACACACACACACACACACACACACACACACACACACACACATACATACACACACACACACACACACACACACACACACACACACACACACACACACACACACACACACACACACACACACACACACACACACACATACACACACACATACACACACACACATACACACACACACATACACACATACACACACATGCATGCAGGTGCTTTTCATTTCAAAATCAAATGAATAGCCTGGAAAATAATCCTGCTAAATGGCTATGTACATAGGCATGACATTGAAAGTAGATAGTTTTTCAAATAATTAAATTTGATTAAAGTCATAGTAAATCTTGATACTAATCAGACATTGGATAATATTACAGAATATCAGCTAAATAATATAATGAATGTTATCATTATTACTTTAAAGTTAACTGTTATAGGTTTAAGGTTCACTTCAAAAGAGGTTAAAATGAAAGACAAAAGATACGCTGACTCGAGAAATATTTTTGCTTGTGTTTGTATGAGAAGCATGTTCATTATAATTCATTACATCTTATAGCAAGTTAACTGAAAAATTCTAGACTACAGGCTACTTTTCCTCTTTGTACCAGGAAGTCTTACCCTCAAAGTCTCCTGAATTATAGTAATTTCATCTGGAAAAAACTTTTCTGTCAGGGTTTTATTTTTTATTTTTTATTTTTTTTATGGCCTTTTATAAAATAAGCTTAAGCAACTCCAGATAATGCATGGAATAATATTTATTGATTTGTTTATTTGATAATTTTTTTGAGTATTTCTTAAGCAAAGGTTCAAGGATGTGGTATATCACTTGATTATTAGATAGGATTATGGACCTAGTTATGCTTATGTCTTTGTACTGTATAATGGTAATGGTCTTTATATTAAGGATGGATTTATTATTTATGCCTTACTGTAAAATCTAAAATTCAAAGTCTAGTTAGTGTGTGAAGCTATTAGTTCTGGTTCATGAGTTCAGGAAATTACTTCCTCTTGTTATTTATATCTGATTTATATGAAGTTACTGGTATTATCTAGTCTCAGTCAAAGCTGGAGAGAAAAGCAAACAAACACCAAAGCTGAGCTCTTCATATATCCATTCCCTCCACATATGCTGATTAAATTCATCTCAGGTGCTAAAGTGCACATGGTCACTATATGGGTCAAGGTACCGGCTTAGATAAATAATGTTTGGCAACTTAAGGAGCAGGTAGAGGCATGCCACTTTGAGCTTAATGGTGGTGTTGTTTTGAGCACAAAAGCCTCACTCCCTCTTCCTTTATTATAATTAATAACTTTATTATTATTATTATTATTATTATTATTATTATTATTATTATTGTTATTATCATTTCTTCTGTTATC
>NC_061829.1:38372678-38380178 GCF_019202785.1 Penaeus chinensis
ATGCGTATGACCTTAACATCCAATCTTGTCCATTGCTTAAGCCTTGTAACAATCTCTGTTTTAATTTCCTCTTGAAAATATAATTTGAAAACTTTGCATCACAGATCCCAAGTGGGGTTGTTGTTGTTGTTATATTTTTGTTATTATAATGATTATTATTATAGTTGTTATTGTTAGTAATATTGTTATTATTATTATTATTATTAATTGTTCATTTTATTCTTTGCTTTATTTTATATATTCATTTGGTTACATTTAGCTTTTCTTTGTTATTATTACTATTATTATTATTATTATTATTATTATTATTGTATTATTATTACTATTATATTATTATTGCTATTATATTGTTATTACTATTATTATTATTACTATTATTGTTATTACTATTATTATTATTATTACTTTTATTATTATTACTATTATTATTATTATTATTATTATTATTATTATTATTATTATTATCATTATTGTTGTTGTTATCATCATCACTATCATCATCATCATCATCATCATTATTATCATTATCATCATCATTATCTACTATTACTATTACTTTTAATTTTACTAGTACTACTACTACTTACTACCACGACTACTACTACTATTATTATCACTATCATCATTATTATTATTATTGTTATTATTATTATTATTATTATTATTATTATTATTATTATCATTATCATTATCATTATTATCATCATCATTATTATCATCATCATTATTATTATCATTATCATTATTATTATCATTATTATTATTGTTGTTGTTGTTGTTATTATTATTATTACAATAATAGAATTAAATACAACATTGTGTCATGTGTGTATCAGTGTGTCTGTGTTTGGGTGTGTTTGTGTGTATATGTGTATATATGTGTATATATATGTATTTGAATGTTGCCTTATTTTGAGCTAATCCTGATATTCATTTTAAATGTTGTTGGCATTTTTTTGTAAATATTTTTACTTATAGTCAACTTTTTTTTTTCTTTTTTCTGTCTTTTTTATAAGGACTTGTGTTAGTGGTTTCAGGGTACTAACTAGTAAAGCTTTTAAATTTTAAGAATCAGTTCAAGTTTTTTTTTTTTTTTTTTGTCATGCTTTTCTTATTTACATGCATAATAAGGATTATGTAAAGCTTTATGTAGTTTTGCAGTTATATTAATCTTTCTAAGTAGTACTTCCCCAAATTAAATAAAGCTATATTAGAAAAAAATAGATGCGTCATATTTGGCACAATTGTTGCCTACTTTTTCTTATCTTTTGTAAAAGACACACAAAGACTTTTTTACTATTTTTGGCTGTGTGATTTTTTCTTTCTTTCTTTCTTTCTTCCGGTTCTCAAACTTTATTTATTTATTTATTTATTCATTTATTTTTGAAAGAAACAGGTTTGGTTGATAATTGAAGTAATGCTTTATTTTAGATGATGTTTGATACAGGACTATAGGGATTAAAAATGGGAAGGGGCAGTTGCTTGTAAATATAGTTCACAAAACAGGAAGTGTCATTATTTTCCCATTGCAGAGAACGTATTTTGGTTAGTTCGAAATTACAAAGTCAGAAAATGTGTGGGCGTGCTGTATGTCTCGTTTTGTCTGTATACAAATACTTGTACTTTTACATCATTTTCATATCCTCGTCTTCTGTCTTCCAGAATTCCACTTGTGTTGGCATGTGACTTAGAGGGGCGAGAGAGCTGTAATGATTTTTTCTGAGTTCCTCACTCCCACTCAGCATTAAGAGTACAACTTTGACCAGAGTCCTTTGCTGAGCTAACAAGCCTCAAGAACAAAGATGGCGTTGCAGATGAACATTTCGGGCTTACGCCGTAATATGAAAAATATTGCTCATAATTATACAGATGCACAGGTAAGTGATCTTGTGAGAGATTAGGAAGAGGCTCATGGGGAAAATAGGAGCTTTTGTGATTTTTAGTCCTTTGCTGTGTAGGTCACATTGTACATATAATGTTTGTCTTTCTTCAGTCTCATAGCTATTCTTAATTAGAATATCTGATTATCTATTTGTTGTCATATGTTTGTTATTTGCTATTATGTATACACGAGAGAAAAGTTTTTGTTAAGTAGGCTTAAACCTTCATATTTACAGGCATTTTGAGTCCATGAGGAATTTTCTGCATTGAACTCAACAGTTTTGAGAATGTGTTAATGATGTCATTTCACTTGTTCGCTTGAAATGCCTAGGACAGCTTTACTGCTTAGTTATTTTTTGTGATTATAAAAACAAGTGAATAGATAATATACTTAAAAAGCAAGTCCCAAAAATTAAATTGCTAAACTGTTTGGAATTTGGTGTAAAGTGAATATTGCCTTCAGCATCTTATTATTTTGTATTGCAAAAATCTTTGGTCACTGGACAGAGTTACTGGAGTCTGGCAGGAGGCTAAAAATTTGTAAGTACCTCTTTACATAATTTCTAATGATTAATTTATATGAATAGAAATACCTCTATTTTTTCTGATACACAATAAATTTAGAGTCTTCCGTAATCAGTTTTACTACTGTACATTTTTCTGTGCTGCGCAGTCTTAGCTTGTTGATTACCTTGCATATGAAAAGGAGTTAGATTAGTGTGATTTTTTTATATTCAGATTTTACTCTGTACTGTCTAGTCTCCTTGCATTAGGTAGACAAATCATGATGTGGCTCTTTTTTCAGACAAAGCTAATTGCATGGCACACTAAAGGTTTCTCCTTTTAATGGGATGTCATAGAGGTGATATTTTGAAATCCATTCAGTACATCAATTTACTCTTTCCAGATAAAAGTAAGAGAAGCAACAAGCAATGATCCATGGGGCCCTTCGTCCACCCTCATGTCCGAAGTGGCCGATCTCACCTACAATGTGGTGGCCTTCTCAGAAATCATGCAGATGATCTGGAAACGCCTCAACGACCACGGGAGAAACTGGAGACACGTGTACAAAGCGCTCGTCCTCTTAGAATATCTCATAAAGACTGGCAGTGAAAAGGTGCGGGGAAAATGTCTCGTTGATAAGTACATAACTTGATTCCAGATTGATTATGGTTTATATATAGATGATGATGTTGTTAAGGAGATCTTTTTCATAGTTTAGGGTAGTTGAAGTGTTTAGTTTTCTAGGGAAAAGAAGTTTTGGATTCTTCTTATTTTATATGTTAAGAAGAGGGAATCTGATTGGAATGCAAATTAATCACTATAAAGATATAGGGCTTTATCAATATTTTTTTTGCTGGAAACTATTCATTTTTATTTTTCATTGTCTCTCAAATTAAAAGTTGTCTATATATAAATAAGAATTTTGGAATTTTTAAGGGAAAGAGACTTTGTGAATGATTACCACTTGAACAGATTATATAGATATTTTATACTTATTTTCTCTCTCTCTCTCAGGTTGCAGATCAGTGTAAGGAAAACATCTTTGCCATTCAGACATTGAAGGACTTCCAGTACATTGAAGAAAACAAAGATCAGGGAATGAGTGTGAGGGAAAAGGCTAAAGCTCTTGTCACACTTCTAAAGGTAAAGTATTTACGGTGTACCATATATATAAATATATACACCACAGATTTCATAGTGCAGTTTTTTTATTAAATAATTCAAACATTTTCTTTGTAATCAATTCTGAAGTTTATCTGTATTTTGATGATGTAATCTGTTCAGGCCAAAGAGAGCAAACTATGATCTTGTCTCTTGCCTTTCAGGACGACGAGCGGCTTCGGAACGAGAGAGTGAGAGCTCTGAAGGCCAAAGAGAGGTTTGCCCAGAGTGTATCAGGCATTGGAAGCGACAGTGTAAGTTGTAGCAGAGACAAGCTGAACTATTTCGTATTTATTTATTTTCTTCTTTACTGGTCTAGCTAAACTTTTAACATTGCAAACTGGTGTCGTCCAGACACGTTTATTTAAGTAAATTATCTCTTTCTTTGCTCTGTCATTGCGTGTGATTTTTAAATGTGCAGTCCTGAGCTTTTAATAGAGGCTGCAGGGAAAGCCATGAATTCTAAACTAGTTTCCTAATATGATTTTAAAAGATATGGATAAGGAATATGTGTGTGGTAAAGGTATGGGTGCAATGCCCTGAATGCACATGTATATATCTGTATAGATAGGATGGGACCTTGAAGGCATCACATCTAAACTATGAGGCACCTTGGTAAATGTCACAGAGAATGGGATTTTTAACTTTCTGGTGCAGGTACTGAAGTCAGCTCACACCAAGAAAGGGGCTAGATATCAGAATTTTTCATTTTAAGAAAAGTCATAATTTGTCAATTTCCTTTGTTTCTAGAACTCCCATTTCTTATGAAAATAGTAATTGTGCAGATTCATTTTTCCATACAGAAATCAACTTCATTTTTGTTTTTGTGACCGTCTCAAGGATGCCTAATTGAAAAATTCTGATTTTTCAGTGTGAGCAGATTAAAATGTTACAAAGGAAATAGGTGTCCTTACTTGTGCACATGTGAGGAAATTAGATTTTTTTATTTGTTTCTTCTTGATTTTACCACTGTCAAGAATAAAGCTTTTAACAGAATTGATTAACCACTAATTTCACTCTTTTAAAATTCACATTGTTCTTATAGAGAGTATTTTTAACGGCTTTGTTGATTTACTCACGATTTCACGCTTGCTTCACACCTCCATTCACCAAACAGCACAAGTTTTAAACAGACATATGAAGCCAAAGCTGTACCATGCCAAAATTCTCTCTCAGTTTATTTGTTATTAGAATTATATTTGTATTTCTGTACATTCACTTATTTGACTGTTCTTACTGTTTTTGTTATTATTATTTTGACTGGTCTATATGTGCATGCTTATTTTATCCCCTCATTGTGACAGGGTAATCCTAAAGACCGACGATATGCAGAGGAGTTGACTATTGTCGTTGATGGTGAAAAGGTTCGATCGTAGTTATCCTTCAGCTGGCAGTCTTACCCTTTATGCAGTTGATGGTTATATAGTTTTTTCATTATGGCTATTAGTACAATAGCTGACGATGGTAATTAAGCTGTAATTTCCAATAGGGCTTATTGCGTGATAGCTTAATATGTTGATTGGTAATTGGTAGAGTTGTTTGGTAAAAGTGATTGCCGTTTTAAATCAATATTGCAGTTATTTTTAGTATTAAAAGTATTTCTGTCCCAAATTTAATAGAGAGCAATTTTTTTTTGTTTATAAAACCTCTGAATAGGTAGCAAGGGAATATTTTTATTAAAGATTTCCAAGTATAAGGCAGTCATTAGTGTTAGGGAGATTTTGGTGTTGAAGGCAGATAAAGAAAGGAAATATTTATATATTAGGGCTATCAAGAATTTATTTGTTTCTTCTCCTAATGGCATTTGCCTAGCATGCATGTATACAGTTGACACACAAAAGTTGGCTTGGTTCACAGCCCTAAAGATTTATTAGCCTAATAGTTCTTTCATTTTCACAAATTTTGCTGAAGCTGCAAATGCTTTTGCACATTTGAACACAGTCTATTGTACACAAAGCAGCACTTGAATCCTGAAAATAGGAAATTACAAGAGGAATGACAATCAGTATTGTATCTCAAGTTCTAAAGTAACTTCTAGGTTCAATTTCAAGGGAAAAGGGAGGAAAACGAGAACAAGAGGGAGATTTGGAAATATTGACTTTGCAGGTGTTCTTCAAGAAGGAGAGGTGACTTGATTGATGGAGTTAAATTTATACTGTTTTTTTGTGGTTTTAGGCTCATAACATTTTTATAGGGTTTTAGGTCTTGAGAAAGATAACCACATAAGAGAGGGTAATACTGAGGGCTTCAGTGACATTTAGATAAATAATATCATTTTAAGGAAATGAGTTAAAATATTCCACACTAGATTTACTTGTGCTGTTTTAAATTTTTTCAAGTGGAGAAGGAAGTTCGTCTTTTTTATGCTGTTTGGTAACAAGATTGCCATTAAATCAATGATTCATCAACTTTGGAAAGAAGCTAGTGTGAAGTATGGCGTAGCTGAAAACTGTCATTTGTGTGAGCCGATTGCTTTTTCCCCTTACAGTTGTTTAAAACTACTTTTGTTCTGCTGAATTATAGTATGTTCTTAACTCTCCTGTGCTTTCACTCTTACTTTCCCAAAGAAGCTTGGGGATGTGTACCTATATGGAAGAGTAGGGAGAATTTTCCAGCATTCTTGCATTTGTGAAAGCTGCCTGTTATGTTTTTGTTGAAGGCTATTCCCACTTTCCTTCACAGGACATAAGCTCTCCCACTAGTCCCTCTTACCCTGATGTAAGTATCAACTCATCTGTGTGCTTAGTAGTATGTGGATCGGCTATGACATGTAACTTGTGCTTTGACATGACAATGCTGTAAGTAATTCTGTTATAGATCTTGTTTTGTTTTGGTTATGTAAAGAGAAATTAAAATTTTCATTATGTATAATTTTTTTTTTTCAAAAGAATGTTTTGTTGAAAGGAAAAGGTAATTGTTGTCAGAGATTATTACACTTATATGGTTGGCAGATCCACGATAAAACACTGTAGCAGACTGCATGTTAGATATTAAGGAACTCTCAGCATGATCGATATTTGTGATACATGACAAATTTTTTGAGAAATATGACAAAGATGATTTTTTAAAAATAGATTTATGACAAAATTATTCTACTTTTTTTGTCACAGGATCTGTCTTGCTTTTACTACTCCTAAGGTTGTTATTATTAAATATGTTGGATGAAAAATTAAAGAGAAACATGAAAATTAATTGTCAATAAACATATTTCTTTGTTCTAAGGTATTAAGATTTGCATTTCTCCTCCTTTTTCACACTCGTAAATAAGATTTACATATTTATACATATAAACACATGCACATATACATTGTACACGGAAGTGTATGTATGTTCATATGTATATATATATTGGAATTTGTTTATCCATCTTTCTCTTTGACTGTACTGTTCTTCTCTCCTCTTTCTCCTTTCTTTAGTTTTCCTGTTAATAATATTTTCTTTCTTCAATTTTCACCCTTTCCTTTTTTTTTCTTTTTTTTTTCAAAGTTTTTATTTTTTTCCTTTATCAATTCTATCTAACATGAAATGTGTAATGATTTTCATTGTGATAAGTTGACCATCAGTTGTGTCTTTGTTATAGTATTGTAACTTTGCAAATGCAATTTATTACCATTTTGCTTTCTTTAAAAGTTATTTTGTTATCATGAATGGGGATAAGCTTACTGTAAAGGTATATTTCTGGGCATTAATCTATCAGAGACGGTATTAGAAATCTCTTGGCGACATAGACTCCAGTGATTTCTGGCAACCATTCTGCCGTTGGGAGTGGGAGTCCACTGTAGGGGAACTTCCTGCTTGACTTGCTCTAGGACGTCACCACGTGTATAGCCATACCTGGCAGATCAAACAGTTTGTTATGACGGCTATAACTGTGACCTGGCAGTAATGGGTTAAATTTAATAGTATCATGTAGATGGTTTAAAAGTTGAAAGACTCCCTTTAGGAAACTTGAGT
>NC_061829.1:38385178-38387678 GCF_019202785.1 Penaeus chinensis
ATGAGGAACTATTCACTTCAAATTATTTTTATGTAGTAAGTCAATGAAATAGGTAAATAATTCAACCCAAATATGTCAGGTGAGACTTCTTACATTTAGAAATACAAAGGGAATAGCACCATACTGTATAGCTATCAGTCATAAATTAATTAGTTTTTTCCCCTAAAAAGAAAGTATCAAGTCCCATTTTCTGCCAATTCATTTTTTTTTTTTTTTTTTTTTTATCAGTATCTTTAATCCCCACCCCCCATTCCCCTATTGCATGAACTGTGCAGAAGAGGCAAATGACGAGACCTTTTCAGCCTTTGCATGTCACTGACACTCTCTCACACATACACAGACACACACACAAAACACAAACACAAAACACACACACACACACACACACACACACACACACACACACACACACACACACACACACACACACACACACACACACACACACACACACACACACACACTTTAATATATTTATTTATGACAATTATTCATGTATACACAGTAGCTTGTTAATATTGATTATTGTTGGAATAGTTGTCTGTAATTAGCTAATTATAAGCTATTTTATGAAGGTAATCTCAGGTTCATAGGTCTAATGGCTTAGCATAAATGGTGAATTCCATTCACAAATGTGCTTGGAAGCATAGTCATGTGGACAAAGGTTGCCTAATTAGAAGACTGCCAGGTATACTCATTATAAAGATGTTATGTGGAGCATTCAGTATATTAATATTTCAGTTCAGCCCTACAGAAGAGCAGACTGTTTGAATTATATGAAATATTTGGCTTCAGAGATTCACAAAGAAGTATGGTGGTGTGATCCTTGAAAGACACCCAACTTTTACCAGCTGGGCTTGGTAACCCAGAGCTGAGCCTGGTAGTTGATATAGATCTTTTAAGAGATTGTGATTGTTGGCATCACTTGGCAAATCTAGTAGCTTTTGTTCTGCTACTTCTCTGCTTATATCATTAACTCTCACCTCAGTTTCGTTAAATATATCTTTGCATGGAAACTTAATGTTTAGTAACCCTGCACTTCTGCATGGATGTGTTCACAATTTTGCAACACTTAATGACTTCCTTGGGTGAATCATCTGCCCAGTGTTGGTTCTAGAGGTGCTAAGGGTATATCCTTAAGGTTAAATGCTTAGTTGATTTTCTACACTTCCATGAATAATAGTTTTATATATATTTAATGTGTAGATATGTGTACTTCTAAGGTAAAAAAGTCAAAGTGATTTGTTGCTCATTTCCTAGCTTTAAATCTTTGATTAAAAGTACATATCAAGGTTTTTTGCCTCAATTTACTACAAGAAATGTAAATATATATGTTAATTAGGTAGAGATGAAAGGGTATTTGAACATTTTATGTGATGCAGTCTGTTGTTGTTATAGATTAGTTAGAGAGAAGTATTACATTTCAAAAGTTTCAATTTGAGATATATGTAAAAAAAAAACATATATGGCAAAATCCTTGACATGTTCATATACTTTCCATGACCCTTACTCTCTGTAAGATTTTGTAATCAATATACACACTTCTTAACAAGGACAAATACATACATAATTACATACTTACATCATTCAATTTCTCCCTCTTTGACATTCTCATCCTTTTTATCTCACTTTCCCTTTCTACACACACATCCTATCCCTCAGTCCCTCATACTCTTATGCTATTACTTATCCACATTTCCAGTATGAGTAAAGAGGCTTGCATTCAGGCTTAAAATGATCACTGAAACCTTAGAAAAGAAAAAAGAAATTTGGGAGAGCATTATGATTTACAGCTGTCTTGATTTTAGTCTTTGACATGGAGGTGGGATGAACCATAATGTTATACAAATGTTTATTGTGCATTATGGCATGTTATCACGTTATTTTTTTCTTTTTTTAGGGATGATGCGACACCGTAAGTTTTTATGTGATTTTCTTTTGGGGTGGGAAGAAGAGGTGTAGTTTTAGCATTAATTTTTGTGTGTGTGTGTTTGTGTGCGTGTGTGTGTGTATATATATATATATATATATATATATATATATATATATATTATATATATATATATATTTATATTTATTATATATTTATATTTATTATATATTTATATTTATGTATATTTATATTTATGTATATTTATATATTTATATATATATATATATATATATATATATATATATATATATATATATATATATATATATATATATATATATATATATATATGTGTGTGTGTGTGTGTGTATATATGTATTTGTTAATATATGTACATGTATATACACACACATTTACACACATACACGCACATTTACACACATACACGCACATGCATATACATTCATGTATACATACATATATATATATATATATATATATATATATATATATATATATATATATATATATATATATATATATATATATATATATATATATATATATATATGCACTTATACACATACATGTGCATATAGATACATACATTTATATATATATGAATAT
>NC_061829.1:38397678-38402678 GCF_019202785.1 Penaeus chinensis
GCTGCATGAGAGCTCCACTGATGTTGGCACTTTTAGTGTGGTGTGCTTTTAGTTCCCAGGCAACTCTCATTCCCACATCCAGACATTTTCCAACTGCAGGGAGAGGATTATTTCAAAGAAGCCCAGTGTTTGAGGATTAAACTTTGTGTGGCTTTGCTTTGATTTGATAGAGAAAGCACATTGACAGTTGTTGTTATAAGGCCACTCATATTTCTGTCATGAACTTTGTGTATATAGCAAGTTTGCATGACCATCAGATTCATTGCCATGAGGAAACACATAATATTTTCATAATGCATATTTTCTATAACATGTATTGTGTATTCACCGGTCATGTACATTACCACACTTGTTTTGTTTTTGGTTTGACACACGTTTGGTTTTGATTCCTCTTCACTTGACTTTTGACACATGGTTTTATCACCCTCACTTGGGACTCTAGATCAGAAGACCGTGTCACCCTTGCAGAACAATTAATAACCACGTTTGGTTATCTATCTATCTGTTGCAGGCAAAACAAACAGAAGGAAGACGCATCAGCCATGAATGACCTTCTAGATATTAACTTCAACCCTCACAGTGGTGGTAATGCTGGCATGGCGCGCTCGACAGCCACCCCCCCAGTACCTTCGTCCCTGGACCCCTGGGGAATGCCTACCTCAGGAGCTTCTATATCTCCACAACATACATCCCAGCCGAAGGTAAGACAAGTGCAGCTGACGGGGGAAACTTTGAGTGGTTATCTTTCTGTTTCTGTTTTTGTTGCTATATTTCCCCCCCCCCCCCTCTTTTTTCTTTCCTTTTCTTTTTCCCCACATTGTTCACAGTTATTATTACTATTGTTGTTATTATTATTGTTGTTATTATTATTATTATTATTATTATTATAATTATTATTATTATTATAATTATTATTATTATTATTATTGTTATTGTTATTATTATTAGGTTTTCTCTCATTCTTAGTCTCCCCCCATCTTTCTTTCCCCCTCTCATATCTCTCTCTCTCTCTCTCTCTCTCTCTCTCTCTCTCTCTCTCTCTCTCTCTCTCTCTCTCTCTCTCTCTCTCTCTCTCTCTCTTTCTCTCTCTCTCTCTTCTCTCTCTCTCTCTCTCTTCTCTCTCTCTTTCTCTCTCTCTCTCTTTCTCTCTCTCTTTCTCTCTCTCTTCTCTCTCTCTCTCTCTCTCTCTCTCTCTCTCTCTCTCTCTCTCTCTCTCTCTCTCTCTCTCTCTCTCTCTCTCTCTCTCTCTCTCTCTCTCTCTCTCTCTCTCTCTCTCTCTCTTTCTCTCTCTCTCTCTTTCTCTCATTATCTTTCCCCCAATCTCATTATCTCTCATTTATTTATTTGTTTATGTATTGGCATGTAAAAATTGTTCTTTCTTTGTGTGCTACACTTGGAACTGTGTAATATATCAGGTAGTCATTCAGTGTCTTTGTCAGTTGATTGTACTTTCACTTGTATATGCAAGATAGATAGACCAAGAAAAGCAGTGTTTGTTGAAGAGACAGACAACAATCCTGTCAGCATTTTAGTCGAATTGTGTGTTGGGTTTGTGGATGACTTTCGAAGCACAGAAAATTTTGCATTGGTGTAATGGAGAGATCAAAAGCAAGGGGGCAGAAGGTTGACTAATATGCCGATAAAGCTGTCTACCTCTTTCTCTCAGTCTCTGTTTCTTGTAGCAATCCATATATATATTTTTTTTTATTATTATTATTATTATTATTATTATTATTATTCTCTTTATTCTTTATTTTTAATTTATTTTCTTTATTTTATTTATTTTTTTTTTCTTCTCCAAAATTAGCACCAAGAGAGGATGGTCTTGATGTTGAGTGTATTTTCATCGGAAATTATTAGAATTTGGAAGAAAAAAAAAAAGAGAGAGATTAAGGGTATTTATTGTTTTCTGTAGTCTTATTTTTATTAATTTATTAATTTATTCTTTCGCTCTATTTTTTTTTTTTTTTTTTTTTTTTTTTTTTTTTTTTTTTTTTTTTTTTTTTCATTTGCATTTACATTATATTTATCAATTGTTTTGGTTTCATCCATAATTTCATTGTAACAAAAATATTTTTAAAAAGTCAGATAATTAAAAAAAAAAAAAAAGGATTGAAGTGTCTTTTTTCATATTCAGCAATTTTCTTTTATTGGTTTGTGGTTAAGTGAGACACTAAGTGAATTGCCGTCCAAACCAAGGCAAAGAAATCCTCACTTTGAGAAGAGAAAAGGGAAAGTAGGGTTCTTAGTGTTGTTTTTTATTATTATCATCATTATTATCTTTATCAGCATCATCATGTTCATCGTCATTATTTCATTATCGTTATTATTATTATTATTATTATTATTATTATTATTATTATTAGTTTTTTTTTTTTTTTTTTTTTTACCATCTTTGTCATCCTTAAAACTTTATATTGTTTTTTATATTAATGTCCATCACTTTAGTGGTACTATTGGTATTACTGTTGTTATTGTTTTTTTTATTGTTATTATTATTATTGTTGTTATTTTTGTTATTATTATTATTATTAATGGTACGGTCATTAAGAAAGAGTACTGTTGCTTTTGTTATTATTATTATTATTATTATTATTATTATTATTATTATTATTATTATCATCATCATTATTATTATCATTATTATTACTATCAATGTTGTTGTTACTATCTATATTTTTGTTACTATATTTGTTTATCATATGGATTATTACTGTGATTATTATTTTTTTTAGCATTTGATTTTATCAACATTTGCTTTTAAGTTGTCTTTGAAATTGTTATATACATATTTTCAGCTATGTTAATTTGTTGTTATTATTATTCGTAGTAATTATCAAATATTATGATTGTTATCATAATTATTATATTTGTAGTAGTTTCTCATCGATATCATCATCTTCATTATCATCATTATTATATTATGATTTGTTGTGATTGCTTGACTTATTTTAATTATGTCAGGTATTGGCAATGATGCTTGTTTGACATTAGTAGTAATCATTGTATTATGTGGGTGTTACTTGTCACATTGGCTTTTCTATATATGATAAAAATAATTTACTAAATAGTGATCTTTTGACAGAATTTTATTAAATTCTCTTCACAATCTTCAGAAAGCAAAGAAGGAAAAACTAAGATGAATTACCTCATTTGCCTGTCAAAGAGTCCCGGTGATTGTAGTAGCGTCCTCCACTTCAAAGTATTTGCTCTTACTGGAACAATGTGCATATCTTCTGCTTTACACTTTCTCCACTTAAATATTACTTTTTCTTATTATTTCCCTCAGAGTTCCCCTGCTGCAGGCACCAGCCCTTCCCCCCCACCAGTCCCTCCATTCCCCTCCACTAGCTCCTCATTTTTTGCTTCTAGTTCCTCCTCATCCAAGGTCACTTTTCGGCATTCGAACCCGCCCCTGATCACATCATCCAGCTTCTTGTCTAAAGAACTCTCACCAAGATCTCTCACACCGAATCCCTTTCTGGAGGACCAGGTTTCAGCAGCACCCTTTAGTTCACCCATCCCTGATAGTAGCTTAAATGTGCAGTCCTCCTCGGCTCTCTCTCGGCCGGTCTCACTCTTCCTCACACCCCCGCCACAACAACACACCTCGTCCTCCTTGCCATCTAGCTATTCTCTCTTCCCTCCCTCGTCAACTGCTCTCCTGCGTCCAGCCACTTCTCTGTCTCATGTTTCCTCGGTAACTCCCGACTCATGCCCTCTCCCTCCTGCCTCTTACAACCCATGGGGTGCTGTCCAAGTCAACATTACAACTGCCCCCTTGCCCCCTTCGAAACAGGTACCATATAGAATGCGGAGTCAGGACTTCTGATTTTCTGGCATACTTCTAAAACGGATGTGACAATAACTTTTGATATCTATGATGGTTGAAGTTGGCATTAATAGCACACAGAAGTGGTGATTATTTTTCTTTTTTAGTGTTTTCTTTTTTTTTTTTCTTTTTTTTTTCTTTGTGTGTGTGTGGCTATTTTGTACTACCATTCAGAAGCAAAGGATGTATAATAGTATTAATTTCCATAATTTCAAGTAAAAGGGAGATAGGGTTGAGAAGACGAGAATAGTAAAAGAAAATGTCAAGAAGTCCTTGACCTTTGTTGACATCATCCCCTCTGTGTGGTGGAAATTCTGGCTGCTTTGCAGAATTTGAAATGGCGGCACTTAAGCTCTACCCTTTTGGGGCCAGTACAAAGATTTTCTAAATGCTATGCTTTTTCAGATATGGTTATATGGGACAGTTTTCCATATCTTGAAATATGGATTATTTTACAAAAAAAAGTTGCATAATATGATTATACTGGTAGAAATATTTGAAAGAAGAACAATTTCAAATTTGAGAGGCAATTTGTAATTTTATTTATTAATATCCAGCTTGATTCCTATAACTAAAATGTCCAAGTGCTTTTTTTCCATATGTAATAAACAGTATTTTTTATTCAAGATTTGCAAGAGCTGTAGTAAACCTTGCCTTGCTTTGGCAATAAAGAAAAAAAAAAAAAAAAAATAGCATATCCCTTTTAGATCAAGTATAAAAAAGAGAGAAAAATGTGAGCTGATGAAAACAGTTTCTTTCTTAAATTACTTATTTTAGTTTTATTTATTTTTTTCTTTTGCATGTCTTAGCTTCCATTTGTGTCAAAGAACTGCTTGGATGATATATTCAATAATGGCAATATCACGGAGGAAGTGGTAAGGCTGCTGCTCCACTTTCATCTTAGTCTAGCGATAGATGGCACTGTATGTGTTTAGCTCTGTAGCTTTCCATTTATTTAACATTACACAGTATGTTGTTGTTGTTGTAGCTTATTATCTTTACTAGCTTTAGATTGCGTTTGACGGAAGAAGAAATGAAAGGCCGAAATACGGTACAGTTCACCCTTGACATAATGGACCCTGACACTACAGATATTAGACACTATTATGGAGGAGATCCACTATGCCCAATGGTTAAAAATTGGACAGTAACTGGCAAACAAACACTT
>NC_061829.1:38410178-38432678 GCF_019202785.1 Penaeus chinensis
GTTGTGATACTAGGTTTCAGATGTTCCTAGAATCTACTTTTTATTATTATTTTCTTCTTTTCTAATCATATTGTATTTTATTTTATCCATTTTTAACAAGATGGGAAATTTCATGTGACAGAAGAGACTTGAATTATTCTCCCCCAATCACAATGCTGGTTGCTGAAATATGGAGCCTGGTTCTAAAGCTTTACCCCTAACTTCTTTGGATGATTATAGCCATCTTATCTTTTTATAAAATACTGAATATGAATTGCTGTTTTAATTGAAAGTACATTTATTGTTTTTCATCTATTTTTCAGGGATTTGTGGTAATGACCCTTGGGCCGTGCTCAGCTCTAGCTCTCCAGCTCCCTCCAACTCTGCAGAAGCCAGTGACCCCTGGGAGCCTGTCCCAGCCAAGCCTGCGAGGGATCCCTTCGCTCCCATTTCGCCGACGAACAATGGAGATGTGGATGAGTTTTCTGCTCTGTCGATCAGGGATAAGCCAGCCAACAGTAAGCATGCTGATGTTTTTTTTATGATTGGATAGGGTTTTGTGGCAAGGATTAGAGAAACAATGTTTGGTCTTTTTAAGATCTCCAAGGTGAGCAGGTTGCATGGTCAATCATTACCATGTCTGGAGTTGCTCTTCTCTTAAATGAGTATTTCATCTGTCAGTGATTGTATCCATGCTTAATTTTTATCCTTGGTCATCCATTTTTTTCACTAAAATCTTTATATACTTCTATGTGTATTTTGTCTTGTAATAACAAATTTAGTTATTATAACTTATGCTCTTGATGTAGTGTTGTTACCTTGTCTCTCTTTTTTTATCCCCAACAGATTGCATTGGAAATGAAGGTCAATAAGATTAATCTTTTTATTACTGTAGATATAGATACTATGAATGTGTATATTATCTTCTTCTTTTTCTTTATGGCTCTATTGGAGTATGCTTAGACATCAGTTAGATTAAGGCATTTTTATGTATAAGAGAAAATTTAGGAGTCTTTGGTAAAATATATCAGTCATATGTAATTGCTAATAATCTACTTAATGACAATTAGAAAATGAATATCATTAGCATGAGTTCCTGTGGCAGTCATAGCTTAACATCCCCATTCTCTTTAACAGATGGCTTGTCCGATGCCTTTGACCTTAGCGGGCTAAGTTCATCAGTGCCAGATAACAACAGAGAAAAGAAATCAAAGTCGCCTGCAGCCTTCTTGGGAGAAAACTCAAACCTGGTAAATCTAGACAACCTGGTCGGCACCAAGCAAGGTACTCCTGCACTAGGTAAGTCTCATGCGATACAAGTCTTGTAAATTGCAAGGTTCAGAAGGCTAGAACAAGCGTAAGCTACGTATTGGGACTCGCTGGTGTAACACATAGAAGTACTGTAAGATTATCAGTTGTTCAGTAATATATATATTTTTTTTATCTGTTATAATTATTGTTGTTTTATTATTTATTTTATTTTTTCTTAGATATTTTGTGCAAGCTAGGCATTTCTTTACTTTATTGCACTTCAACTGATAATGTTGCTTTACATTTGAACTGCCAGATATGTTCAGAATGTTATTTTGTGACTAACATGATTTAACTGTGTGGTATATTGGGTGACTAATACTAAGTTGCTATTGCATATTAAATTTAAAAGTTTTATACATATATTGGAACTGAAGGTCAATAAGACCTGGCTAAGAAGGATACAAATTTCATCTTTATAACATAAGGTTGTTTACATTTAGGGAAATATTTCATTTTAGTTAGTCTTATAAATGATCCAATCATTTTCATTCATATTGTATTGAATTAGGAGCAGGAAAAGAAAATATTGTGGATAAAATCTTGTTCCATGTAATTCCTTTGTTAATTGTCTATTAATTTTACAAACCTATAAAAAATAGACAAAATGTAACAAAATAGATAGACTAACACATTTTTAATCTTATTCTTTGCATATTTGGTGGACTGCTCTCACATATAAAGATTATCACAGCAGTAGTGCTAGCTTGTAAGAAGGGGAAAGCTTTAGGTGAATTAAAAAAAAGAAGGGCCACCATCTAGAACCTTCATGAGAGTAGAATAATAGCAGGTGTGCATTGTTTTCCCATAACCAGAATTTTTTCCAATGATTAGCGAATCGCATAGGCCTTTGCTTCTTCAAGGCTTATGTGCTTTCTGTGTAACAAAATAATTTGACGGAAGCTAATGTGTCTCGAATCTTAGAGAATCATTATTGTTATTTTATAATTTTGAGTTATTATATTTTCTAATACAAATGTTTATGATGCAACAGATGTCAAGTACATCAACTGAAAGGTACTTTTAACAATAGTATTAGTCCCAGATGTGATGTGGAAAAAAAAGATCAATAATCACTTAAGCAATGTTTTAGTATTGAAGCAGCAGCTTGATATTAATTTAGAGTTAGTAGTGAAACCACAAAGCACTAAATGTTTCAGGCTCAGTATTTACTCGGTGACAGTTTGCTTTGGAATCAGGAATGTTGGAAGAGGAAATATTGAGGAAGAACAGTACTGCAGTGTAGTTAAGGGAGGGGGAAGTTTTAGTGATTTTATCTGACTAGTTATGAAATTTGGAATATTGGTTGTTTTGAAAATTTCAAGTCTGTCAACGATGTATTGCTGCATTAAGAATATTTTTAGGCAATCTTTTTTATATATATGTATATATTTTTTTATTACTATATTTCATCTAAATGTTAATAAATAGGATAGGCTACAGAATGGATGAGGAGATAGCTCTTATTCTAACACCGGCGGTTTCCCTTTATTCTGGTTTCTATTGGTTTTAGTTTTCCTTAGGTTCTTTCCAGTGGTGCCTTCCATTCTTCTCTATTCCCCTATTTATTCCAGTAATTCAGTTGATGCTCTGTATCCCCACCATCTTTTCTTTATTACACTTCCCATACATTTCTGTTGTTTTTGGGTTTTGCCATTACTCGTCAATTTCTGTCTCTCCTGTGGGTTTATCTGTCCCCATATCTTTTCCATTTCTGTGATGAGTTCTCAACAGCTTTTATTCTTGTTCTCTCTTCCCCTCCTTCTTTACTATTATCTTCCCTAGTTTTGCTTTATCACTAAGTTCATTTACTCCAAGACAGTCAAGGAATCTGGTATATGCAATGGCTTATTTCAGGCACTGTTGCTGGATACAGGTATTAATTATTTTCTGCCAAGAATATACTAATGGCTTTCACCATTTCTCTATTAATGTGTCTATAATCTGTCTTATGTTCCAATCCTCATATATATGTATGTATACATCTAAATGTAAGTTTATAAGTATATGTACATATACATGTGTATGATGTACATGTTATGTGTGCCCAAATGTGCATACATATATATATATATACATACAAATGATTTGCTTCTGGTGTATCCTACCATGTCATGTATGCTACTAACAGCTCCCAGACTTTCCAGGCTGTAGGTTCAACATGTGCTGCTGATTTGTGCCCTTACCCCCCCTCCATAGTGGACTCTCAGATGTGGGTTGCACCAATGCCAAACTTATGCTAGAACATAGTCTGAATTGCTTTGTGTTGGGCTTTGCATCCAACCCTTTTCCTGACAGCTTTTTTTTTTCTGTATATGGTTTGATGAATTGACTTTGGTTTAAGTGTCTTGCAAAAAATTTGTCAAAGAGGGCAAAAGATTTGGGTGTTTGTGCATTACAAGCCTGTTCTAAGGGATAAATGGAATGAAATCTTTGCAGACAACTTTGTAAATTATTAGAGAACCAGAAGTTGTAGTTGTGTAATACTGTGTTACATTTGTTTATCCCAGAATATAAATGATTTATTAAATAAAGTTGTAAAATGATAAAATGCAAATCTTTTCCCCTCGAATGTTTTGTGAATTGGCTTACATATTCCATTTCATAACCAACAAAATTCCTACTGGCTTTTAACTTTTGCATGCTTTAATATTAATGCTTACCTGTGAATTTATGGACATCATATATGATATATAGTGTTATAGAATATTAATGTTTGCTGGATGAATTACTTTACATTCCAGCAAATAAGATTGAATATAAATTTGACAGTAAAAGAGAGAAATCTTTATTTACTTTTACCATCACAAGGGGAAAAAGTACTTGTAATGTTTATGGCTTATACAATATCCTAATTTTAGTTCTGAAAATTCATGCATTAAATTGCATCAGTGGAATATTGCATGCCTCAAGATTAAGTTGGAAGATTAATTGTTTGTGTTTTAAGGTAAAATGTATTTCTCTCTTTCTAGTTTTAAAATTATGTTGAATGCTAATAAATGTTTTGACTAGTATCTTAATTAAGAGAAAGCATGAGAAGAAATTGATTCTAAGCATTTTGACTTAACTTTTGTTCTTTTCTTATCTTTTTGGTCATGTAATCTGCTATGGTATGAAGTAAAGAAAAAGAAGAATAAAAAAAAAGAAAAAGAATTATTGCACTTTAGCACATCTCAATGACAACTGCAAACCACGCTAATGAGTTTCTGCTTGCTACTTTTCTCTCTCCCAAACAGGTGTCTCCCCTCTGAACTCCACTTCCATCACCTCCAACTCTCCCCTCACCATCAACAACAACAACAACAACCTCAACAACAACAACAGCATCACCAATCCATTCGTTACACCGGGCCTCGCGCCTTCATCTTTTGCAGGTGTGAACCCCTTCAGTGCTCCAAGTCCCCCCAACCCCTTCCAAGCTCAGCAAGCCCCCAAACCTTCCATGAACCAGCTGCGCACCACCGGAATTGGCGGCCCAGGGCTGGCTGCTGCACCTCCCTCCAATGCTGGTGCTCCTGGGTCAGCCCCTGGGCCGTGGGGCTCACCACAACCGTCCGTTGGCTTTGGAATGGCCCCCTCTGCTACTGCGTCCCAAGACGAGAACCCCTTTCTTTTATAATGCAACATGTACCCCTCCCTTCTCCACTCTCCACACCCATGCCCTGCCCACCCCTCCCTTCCTCACCCCTGGTAGTCATCCTCTTCAGTAGTCGTGTTCAAGAGACTATCACCGCCACCATGCATTGTCATCATTACTGTTAATTTTTATGATCATTATTGTTTTTTTTTTTTTTTTGTTTTTTTAATTGAAAACTTTTTTTCTCTCAAAATTTTTATTTCTATGTTGTAAATAAGTAGACGTATTCTTTTCTTTCACACTTGTTTGTACAGGGTGTCTCTCCCTTTTTTTTTTTTCTCCTTATTTTCTGCCCTCGTCTTCATTTTTTTGGTGGTTATGATTTTTAGCTGTGCAGTTTCAGTGGAACCTCAGAAACACCAGTGATATGCTGATAATTTTTCCCCCTTTGTGGTAGTTTTCTGAACTTCATATTCAAACTCTTGTGCAAATGTATCTCCAAAGAGTTTGTATTAGGTAAGAAGTGTATGCAATATTGTCACTACTATTTATTATAATTAGGTGTACTTTTATAGCTGGTCCAAGTATAGATTGTAAGGGAAATAACTTATTTATATTGTAAACTTTCCCAATATACGATTGTTTTAACATCTTCAAGATACTCTTTTTTGTTTCATCATTCTACATGGTATTAACTGCTTCAACTAACCAGAAATTACTGTTAAGACTGAAATTTCTGAGTGCCACTCATTTTACAAATTTAGGTAAATATTTGTTGTGCATAATTTCGGGAGCCTGGTACATGTATATGCACATGTAGAGGTCCGTATTTAGTGCATTGATCTTTCAAAACAGGGAAAACTAGAATTTTTGAAGTCATAGTATGATATTTTCTTAGAGAAAAGGGGAAGGAGGTAATGTTTTTAAAGTGGAAGAACTGGTACTAATTGGATATTGCATTATGAAAATTTCAGACTTTTCAGTAGGTTTGGCTTGTACCACTTTCAAGAACTTATATTTTAAGAAGTTTGTTGACTCATTATCTAGCATCATGCATTGTAGATTTTATAATGAATTTTAAAAAGTTTGGACTTTGTGAAGGTGTATAGAAATAAATGATGAAGACTATTTTGATGTGCATGAAATAAGCCAGTCATTTAATTAGCAAGCCTGTTACGTAATATTTTTATTTAACATCTCTCGACATTAAAAAACAAATTAACTTCAATCAAAGTCAGTTAGTGCATCAACCTGTTGTAGAGGACAACTTTATGACATTTGAATTGATGTCTGCATTTCATTGTTACTTCTTTGAGATCTGCAGCTACAGTGACCTATGTATAATTCTCAGTCATTTTAGAGATGTTCAGTGTGATAGAAATTCAAAATGGAGTTTATTGTATATTCTATGCAGTATTTACTTTTCCTAAAGACAAAAATATTAAGAAATTTTAAAGGCTTTGTATTTAGAAATCTTTAGGATTTGAGTTAAAAGAGCAGCAAGGTCAGAATTTATAGCCTTAGACTTTGTGAAACGAGAACATTGCCAGATTGTAAATTCAAAGGAGCGGCATCAGTGGGGCAGAAAAGAGAATGGAGCTTTGTGTACATAGCTGGCAGATACTACTTTTATTGTTACTTGACCACTCGCACCTCAAGGGGGTAGGAACTGACCTTAACACTGTGACCCGATCAGTGGAGATGAGCCTTAGATATTTTTTTCACAAATAATTTTCTAAGACTGACAAAGTAGAGTGAACCATGTTTGAAGTATCATTAGGCTCAGAGTTGTTAATCATGTCAAACCTGGTGTCTTGCTTCTTTTGTCGTTGGACTTTGCTCTTCCTCTTTATCTACATTGTCCTTCAAAATTTACAACGGTAGCCTCGCAACAGACAGCCGAAAGTAGTTTGGGAATAATAACCTGGCATCTTGCCTTATTCTGTTGTCAAGGTTAGATTATTGTATCTTAAAGATTACTTTGGGATTGTTATCACCTAGACAGAACAGAAATAATGACCATGGTTATGATCTTCCAAGCTTATTTTAAAAAAGTAAGAAAATGATAATATTAAAAAACAAAAAAATGCATTGTTGGGGTTGTGGCATGCATGTCTTAACTGATATTTTTATGAAGGTAGAATATCCCAGTGTAAAGTAGGTACTAGGAAGCCCACATAATTTTAACATGAAACTTTTATCCAAACCCCATTATAATACTGTTTTTTAATGAAACTGTGAGATCAATTTGGATGTTGAAAGAAAGTAAATGTTAAAAAGAAAACTTGGAAATATTGGTGCTACTGTTGTTATTTTCAGTATCTTCATTTTTATTAATCTCACAAGCCAAGACAGTGAAATTAATTTTTTTGATACCATGATATATTTCTCTCTTCCCCTGATTTTGTTAAACTTAATTTCATGGTATTATTTATGTTGAAGAGCAAAAAGAGAGTGAAATCTCACTATTGGTTTTGTGATGTGTTTAATTTAAATAGTATATATGGAAAAAAAGAACTTCTGGTGAAATCTACGGCCCATCAGATTATATGAGGGTAAAATAGCTAAGCGCTGTTATTGTGCAATACTTGTAACTCCTCTACTAGTGTATGGTAAACAATTAGAAGAAGAAAAATTCTCTTAATGAAACACTTGTATTGGAAAGATGTTTGTTCTTTTTTGTGTTCTCAGCTAGGTTGGCAGTTGAAATGACATAATGGAAAGATCCAATGATTATAAAGTGTTATGGTTTACTGTAACAAAAAGATGTATTATTTGTAGATATATATAGTTTTTTTTTTTTCTTTTTCTTTTTCTTTTTCTTTTTGGTAGGAAGTTATTTATGATTTCAAAATGATGCTGTTTATGGTTCTTCATATATTTAGTGTATTTGAGTATACTTGAAAGAAGAAAGAAAATAGTGTTTACAAATGGAAAAGAAGCAATGAGATAAAAAAAAATCACAATATGCTGATGGCAGCCAAATTTATTGTAAGAACCAATTTTATTTTTCAGAGTCATTGGTACCAAATCCTCATTGTAAAATTTACCAAGAACAAAAACAACAACTAAAACTGGCATATATGATGCTTTAAAGCCTGCTAATGGATTTTTTATTTTCTCCAGAGGCATAATTTTTTATATTATTTAATTTGTCAACAGACATTTTGATTGGGTTGTATTTTCAGTAACTGCAGTTATTTTTCACAAGTTGGCATTTTTTGGGTTAATTATTTAAAAAGAAATAGGCCAAACTCTACCACGGAAACTACATTATAGTTAAATATCCAGTGAATATATATAGCTTATTTTCCCATGTGTGTTTTAGTTAAACCTCTTAATGCAGGATTATTGTAAATATTTTATATTTGGGTTTTTATGTCACGATGAAAATTACATGGAAAATAAGAACTATTTGTGTCTATGAAATCAAGAAGTTGATACTCCTTACTCCACTCTACTATAAAATGGGACAAAAAAGGTGTTTCTTTATCCTGTGTCCTGTAACAATTTAGAATATTGAAACCATTAACCTTAATTTGGCTCACAAATGTGCAATTCTTCAAATACAATTGATGGCATTAAGATTGGTGATATTGTTACGTCCTGAAGAGAGCATAAAAGTATCATGTATTTTTTAAAATTTGCTGTAGTGTTTTGAGCAAAAAATTTATTGGTGGTGCTCTTAACCCAATGCTCACTGTGAGTTTACTTGTTTAATTGTTTTTACACATATGGCTACACTTTTACTAAATTAACAATGAGCCAAATACGAATACTGGCCTGTCTCGCCCATTTCCCTTTTTCCTTTATTTACAAAATTATTTTGTTGATACTAATGTTTATAACATAGAAATTATAATTTCTATAATAAAAATAATGCCATCGATATTCATAGCATTAGTAAATGATACGTATTTCCCACCAATTCAAGGAAAGTTGAAATCAGGTAAGGTCACAGGGTCTACTAATGGACTCCTTTGTGGCTAAGCACTAGCAGAGCCATCTATGTACAGAGACATTTCACAAAAATACAAAAAATGAACACAGCATTTTCCCCATTTTTTTATTCATCATCCCTGGTGGCATGTGGTTAAATTTTACAGTTTTAAAGTTTGTTTATATGGCAGATGGTCATTTAAATATACAGCCTTGTTCAGTAATTTATTCATAGGTCATAATATTTCACTTCATTCACACTGTATTGGATTTATAGTTTATATCTGACAATAAAATGGTTACTAATAATCTATTAATGAAACATATCTAATATGAGAAAGGCTTACACTGCCAAATTATCCTGAGACTTTTGAAGGTTGCATGCCACTTGAAAATGAACATACGGGAACATTTGAAAAGTGCAACCAGCGTGTGCCCTGCCACCTTGGGCGGTAGTGTCTGATTTTATTCGAACTTTTTACATCCAAACTTTTCATTAGCCAAGTTATTATAAAAAAAAATAAAAAAAAACTAATATAACATGATAGAAAAAGGAAAACTTTTGCATACATAGTTTCGAAAATTCTAGAAAGATTCTGCCAAACACACATTACAACCCTCCTAAACCCATGCTCCTCGTTGTGGGAGGAGGCTTGGGTAACGAGACTGAGCCCCAATGTAGGGGATCATCCCTACCTTGGACCTCAGTCCTTGCCTCAACTAATTTTGCAGGGTCTTTTCTTCTCCCTCTTTCAATTTCCTTCTTTTTTCATTCCCTTCTGTCCACTTCCTAAGGTGTGAGAGCAGAGCTGACAGGATGAAAGACGGGAGTCATAGGCACAGTATTCCCTTGGTTAATCGCCTAGCCCTTACCCCTTATGGGGACCCTGAGGGGTAGAACATTGCTCCCCATTTATTTCAGGCTCACCAATAATTAGTTTTTTTTTTATCCTTATTTGGGGCATTAAGGCTTGCCTCTTCATCAACAAGCATATCTGAATATGAATTCAATGGTTTCCCGATCCCAACCTTTCCTTCCCCCCCCCCCCCCCAATCCCTTGCCCGTTGTTGTCGTGGGGGGGCTTAGGAGGCGGAGACTGGGACCCAATGCAGGGGAACTCCCCAACCTTGGGACTCAGCCCTCGACTCAACAAATTGTGCATGGTCTTTTTTTCCCCCCTCCTACTTTTTCCTTTCTGTCCCTTCACCAACCCCTTCTACTATCCACTTCCTAAGGTGTGAGAGTCGTGCTGAAAGGATGAAAGGCTGACTTTGTGCCAGTCCTGAACGGCCTGAGGGAGCCATGGGCACGGTATTCCCCTGCTTTAGTTGTTTAGCCCTTACCCCTCAAGCGACCCTGAGGGGTGGACCGTTTCTCTCCCCAACATACTCCAGGCTTATCATGGCCAACAATGAATAACCATTAATCATTAACCATACCATTATTAGAGGCAATGAGGCTTGCCTCTTCATCAAATAGCTCCACCAATTCAAACTCGCCCGATTCCCTGACCCCAGGCATCCCTTTGACCACGGCTCTGAACACTACAACTAATACCCCCTCCTCAATGCCGACTAGTACAGTATCCACCCTAATCAACACCCCAGGAGACATCTCTACTTCCAACAAGCTCAACTTCAACAACTATACCCCCACAACCTTCATCAACTACCCGTCCTCCCTTATTACTTACAACCTTATTGTCCACCTCCCCATAACACTACCTCCCTCAACACTACTCCCTCTTCCACATGCCCCCGTCCTTCTACTACCCCCATATCTACAAAATTCTTAAATAATCTATTTGGGACCGATTTTTCGTGATCCCTTCCACAACTTCTCACACTTTCTGCTTTGCCAACCTGTTTTCATTCCTCAAATGCATATACATCCTTCACTTGATCTAACCCCTATACATTACCTTACCCAACCTTAACCCATTTAGTCGTCAATTCCTTTGCCCAACTTTGACAACTAATCACTAACTCAACCACCCTTCACTACCATTTACTATAGTGCTACATGACCTTAGATGTCTAGCACATTTATTTTGCTTTTAACCATTAACCATTAACCAACCTTTCCTTTTACCACGACTCTGACCACTAACAATAATGTCCCTCCTCAATATTTGCTGCCAACTCCATCTATTACAAATCATCAAATCCGGTCATTACGCAACCTTCAGGGTACACCCCTTCATCATTCCCAATATCCTCCCCTCTATCTACTGCACAGTCTTCTTCATCGCCTGCCCCCTCCCCTCATTACTAGTCTTCATCCTTAATTGTCCTCCTCGCAGTACAACTTCTCTCGATTCCACCCCATCTTCCTCCCGCCCTCGTTCTTCTGCTTCCTCCCAGAACTGGTTGTTCTACCTGTCCACCCGCCATAAAACTATCAGATTTTGCTGGCTTCCCAGCCATGTTAGAATCCCCGGCAAAGAACTGGCAGATACTCTAGTACACAACGCCGCTATGTCCACATCACTCAAACCACGTTTCTCACGTATTCCAGCCACGGATTATTACCCCCAACTTAAGTCCTTGCATAACCTATGTCAATCTTTCTGATCAAGTCTCCGCACTAATGAATTACATCTTGCACAACTATCATTCTCTTCCTGGTCTTTGGGAAACGACACTCACCCTCTTATATATTTTCCACGTCCGTCTAACACACTCCTTTCTGGTGCCACATTCAGATCCACCTCTATGTTCTCTATTTAATGTCCCTCTTTAAGTTCCACACATTATGTTGTCTTGTCCACGCTTTCATGCAGTCTGTACCACTGCTTTCCCCCATCTGTCCTCCATTTACCGACCTCCCAACCTATTAGACATCCTTACAGAATCTCACATTCTCTGCTTTGACAAACTGTTCTCCTTCCTTACACGTATGCATATCCTTCACTTGATCTAATCCCCCTACCTAACCTTACCTTAACTCATTCACTCACCAACTCCTTTACCCATCTTAAATCTTTTCAATATTAACCCATTCGCCCCGGATTTATGTTCTGTCCCCTGTAGTTTTTGGTGAATTTTGTTACACACAGATGGCTCCACATGTGCTCAGCCGGCAAGGAGTCTATCAGTAAGCCCTTGTTACCGATCCTGATTTCTCCATTCCTTGAATTGGCGGGAAAATTAATACCATTGCTATCGATGTTGTTATTATCGTTGTTGATGTTATGATTATTAATTTGCCATTAAAATAGTTTAGACAATGAAATGATACAAAAGACCCTTTCCTAAAGTGAAGGAAAATGGTAAACAGGTGAGATAGGTAGTTTCTAATAACTGGCTATTTGGTGATTAAGAACTTGTAGAGCTATCTATGTATAAATACAATAGATAGACGTGTATTACAGTGGGCATGGCATGTATTCTTGCCACATGGGGCGAATGGGTTAATCTAGATAGTTGACCTATAGCAACTAACTATTAATTCAACCGACCTTCACTACCCCTTACTGTACCTTCCTATAGTGCTACATGACTTTAGATGCCTTTTATTTTGTTTTAATCATTAACCATTCTACTGCTTCCACCTCCTACAAACCTTTTGAGTACCCTTTTTAACCCAGCCAAGTGGGATCGATTCTTTGCGATTCCCCGCAGCCCCTTACTCTGACAGTACCCTTCTCTTCCAACAATGTTTCCAAAGAAAGAGGTAGGCAAAATTTCCTTTCGCAGTCGTTCCGATCGTTCACAGCCTTGTTACAGTTGCATCTGAGTCCCAAGCTCGTGCAGTATCTACCCTGACTGACCTTACTGATATACTTATTCCTCCCCCCCACCCCCTGCTCGTTGTTGTCATGGGGGGGCTTAGGAGACGGGGACTGAGGCCCAATGTAGGGATCACCCCTAGCTTGGTCCTCAGACTTTGCCTCAACTAATTTCTCATGGTCTCTTCTTTCCTTTTCTCCATCCCCTTGTCCTGTCCACTTATCCTAATCGGTAACTCGTTTTCGCCACAATAATTATCATAATGCTGCCTACTCCCTTAACTCTTGCAACAACCTTTATCCTATACCATACCCATTAGCTCCCCCTCTCTACTCTTTACTACCATACTACCCTCTAGTGCTGTTCTACCTGTTACTTTACGTAATCATTACTTCGCACTTCCTTACCTGGGGGCTTTGCTCCCAAGCCTCACGCTATCGCTATATTTTGAATACGCCGCCAATGACCTTAGATGTTGACGCGGCAGAAAATGTTCAATAAATAGATAAAAATGGTCAGACTGCACTTCATACACCAAAATTGCCAAGATTAGCTTCCGTAGACATGACCTCTCCCATTTGATTCATATTGGTGGAGGGTCCTGTCCAATCATATCGACCCCGTCCCATCTATATCGGAAATGTGGGCGTTTTGGCCACCCAGCCAAACACTGGCACTCCACAGCCCGTTGTCCTTTATGTGCCCAACCAGGTCACAACCGTTCAGATTACTCTGTTTAGTCACGCCCATGTGCCATTTCTGCCCCCAATTCCTTGCTTGTTGTCGTGGGGGGCTTAGGAGACGAGGCTCAATGTCGGGGATCACCCCTGCCTTGGTCCTCAGCACTCGCCTCTCTCTTGCATGGTCTTTTCTTCTCCTTCCATTTTCCTTTTCTTCTCCTTCCATTTTCCTTTTCTTCATCCCCTTCTCCCGTCTGTTTAATCTAATCTTTAACTCACTTTTACCCTTTTCGCCATAATCCTTCATCATTATGTTATATGGCCTTTGATGTGGTACAGCACTTCGTTACTCGAGGGTTTACCTCCAAGCCTCACGCCATCACTATAATTTGAATACGCCGCTAATGACCTTAGCTGTTGACGCGGCAGATTTTTAAAAATAAATAAATAAGAAAGTGCCAGTTATGGTGGTTCCCATAATGTATTTCATAGGAGCTGCCCTGCCTATAAGCTCGAATCTAAGGTAGCAGTTCAGATTCAAACTAGGCCTCACTCTACGTGAAAACAGACAAGAAGCACGCCGACGAGGATTCTCTCTTTCTATATATTCCAAAACTGTACTTCTCTCCCATCTTAACATGTCTAAGCATCTCTTCCAGTATCCCCCCCCCCCAATTCCCTGCTTGTTGTTGTGGTGGTGAAGCGTAGGAGACGGGGACTGAGGCCCATGGTAGGGAATCACCCCTATCTTGGTCCTCAGCTCTCGCCTCACTAATTTTGCATGGTCTTTTCTACTCCTCTTTTTTTCCTCTTTTCTTCATCCACTTGTTCTGTCCACTTAACCTAATCGTTAACTCGTTTTTACCTTTTTCGCCACGATCCTTTATCATAATGTTATATAACCTTTGATGTCATATAGCACTTCTTTATTCGGGGCTTTGCTTCCAAGCTTCACGTTGTTGTTATATTCTGAATGCGCTGCTAATAACCTTAGACGTTGACGCTTAGATAGACGTTAATAAATAAATCTCCCAGTGTCTCTCTATCCTAACATTGGACCTCAGCCCTCGCCTCAACTAATTCCAAGCTTCACGTTGTTGTTATATTCTGAATGCGCTGCTAATAACCTTAGACGTTGACGCTTAGATAGACGTTAATAAATAAATCTCCCAGTGTCTCTCTATCCTAACATTGGACCTCAGCCCTCGCCTCAACTAATTTTGCATGGTATTTTCTTCTCCCACTATCAGTTTCCTTATTTTCTCCATCCCCTTTTGTTTTCTTATCCTGAAAACTCATCTTCACTCTTTTCGTCACAATACTTTACTATAGTGCTATATAACCTTTGATGTCCAGCGCATTTATTTGTTTTAACCATTACTTATTCTACCCTACTTCTACTTCGTCCCTCTTCCAGTCAAATTCCATTTCCAGTCTATATCCATATACTCCGATCTTTACTACTCCCCCGATGCCCAACCCTCCTTCTCACTCTACTTGTCGTACCAGGCAGTCTAGACGTCCTACCTCCGATATTCATCCTCCTGAAGTTCCCCCAACCCCTCTTCCTTCCACATTTCTAAAAACCTCTCCTCCGTGTACATCTCATTTCCTCTTCCTTCCTCATTACCCTTACCACTCCCACCCGGATGCCCAAGCAACTCCGTTATGTCACAACAATGTCCTTCTTCGGATGCCTCCCCTCCTAACATTCGTCCTGACACTTCACCACCTTCCCCTGTCCCTCTGTCTCATTTTCTGGATTATTCTCCTACTCACGTTGATTGTTTCATAATGTCTCTTTTGCAGTTTTCCTCAAAGTGCTAATCTCCCTCCCTCTGACACATACTGACCATTTGATCTACCCTATACCCTTAACTCCTTCCCCTTTATAAATTTCCACCGTACTCTATTTGCTACCCCGTCTGTACTTTTTTCACTACCATTCAAACCTACAGCGCTCTACAATTTTTGATAACTAACATATCTTATCCTAATCGTTAACTCATTTCTACCCTTTTCACCCCAGTACTTTACCATAGTGTTATATGACCTTTGATGTATAGCACATTTATTTCTTCTAACTATTAACCATTAACCATACATTGTGACAACACTGCTTCGCTCGCCCAATGAGCGAGGCTTTGGTTGGGAGGGTAACCATGCGCGGTCTTGCAGTAGTTAATAATGCGATATGTGCCTGTTTTTGTGCACAACCATACCTCTCCCAGATAATAAACCATCAACATTACATTTATACAAATATAATGTTGATGGGAAATACAAATGTTTGTATGATACATCACCTCGGTTATCACAATCGTCGAGTTATCAAAATATTTTCCTTACAAATATTTTCAGGGTATAGGAACAAGTTTGCCTCCCATTCTGCCCCAGTTATCCATTTTATTCCTCCAAGTGACAGATAGATGTCACAAGATTCCTTAGGACTTTGGACAACAATAACATCGCTAACCTCCGATAATGACATATTGTGAACTGAGTGACACGCGCCACGCGTCACTTCCCAGCTGTCATTTGCCAAGTGCTAAAGCGGCCTTGCCCTTTTCTACCCCCCCCCCCCTCCCTTGCTCATTTCCGTGGGGGGCTAAGGAGGCAGAGAGATTACCCCTGCCTTGCACCTCACCCTCGCCTCACCCGTTTTGCCACAATAAGTTACTATAATGCTATGTAACCTTTGATGCCTATTGCATTTGTTTTTGACCATTGGCCACTCTGGAAATCCACAGACATTCCCTTACTAAACCAGAAAGCTTTACCTGGGGACTTTGCCCCCAAGCCCCACTCTATCGCTGTATTTTGTATACACCGCTAATGACCTTAGTTGTTGACGTGGCCAAAAAAATCAATCAATAAATGAATTATCCTTTTCACTACTACACATTTCTTTATTGCTATATGATCTTTAATATTTTGCATATTTATTTTGCTTTGTAACCATTAACGAAATCACTCTGCCCTCAGCATCGGCTCGGTCAACACCTCCAGCTCCCACAGCTCTGACCTAGAATAAATCCGAGGAACTTTGCCGATATTTTATTCACCCATCAGTTGTACTTGTTACACTGGTGGCTTTTACTATGTCAAACTGAAGACTGAAGTGAAGCGAAGCGTGTAACAAAACAAAACCCAAAATTATCAAATGAAACTGATTCAAAATGAAGATTTATCACGCGCAATAATCAACTTTTTGAAAATAAACGCACAAAAGTTCTCAGAGATATGCCTATTGTGAACTTATACAATAGGCTTATAAAATCTTATAATATACAATTATAAGATTTATAAATGTTTAAAGACAATGTCCACCATCTTTCAAACTGGTCTCTTCCATTAAAGTTGAATATACTCGTTCAAGAAATTTTCGTGTGAAATTATCACGCCAAACGGATTCCCATTGCAGATAGTCGAAAAAATGGACCTCAGCCTCCGCCAAAATCAACTTTGCAGTCTCTATTTTTCTCCCTCTCTCCTTTTCCTTCTCTTCTCCATCCACTTCTTCTGTCCAGTCATCCAGACCGTTAACTCGGATTTACCCTTTACGCTACGATACCATAATTCTGCGTGATCTTTGATGTCTGCCAAAGTCATCCATTTTATTCCTCCAAGAGACAGATAGAAGTCACAAGATTGCTTAGGACTTTGGACAACAATAACATCGCCAACCTCCGATAATGACATACTGTGAACTGAGTGACATGTGCCACGTGGTACATTCTAGAAATCCACAAACATTCACCCCCTTAATGAAAAAAAAAAAAAAAAAAAAAAAAAAAACAACTCTAACCTAGCTGTTTCGCCTCCCAAGCTATATTTTGTTTTAATGACCTTAGATGTTGATGCTGCAGATTTTTTTTTTTTTTTCAATAAATAAAATATTCGAATAAAAACGTGAAGTTTCTCGCATTAAGAAAAACAAATTGAATCGGTTACCTCAAGAAAAAGCAAACGTGTGAACAAGGTAGTGCTGACGAAAATTAAACGTGATTTACGAAAAGACGTGTTCAAACTTCCCCGACCCGGGCACGGCAAAGGTCGCGGGCTCGCGCCACGCAGCCGGCCGGGGGCCGCCGGGGTAACCATTCCCCGTGCCGCCCCGCTTCTCGGTCGGTTTGTGGCCCTGCCCTTCACACAGGCGACCGCTCCCGTCTAGACGTCCGGAATGGTTTTCGAGTACCGCCCCCCCCCTCACTGAGGTGAAACAACCTTTGGATGGTTGCTTCAGAGGGATGAAAGGAACCAGCTGACAAAAAGGACAAAACCCCCCTTCCCTCACTGAGGTGAAACAGCCTTTGGATGGCTGCTTCAGAGGGAAGGGGGAAACACTTTGAAAAGACACAGGTCCTTTCCTTCCTCACTGAGGTGAAACAACCTTTGGGTGGTTGCTTCAGAGGAATGTAAGGAACTGCCTGGCAAGAACGCAAAACCTCCCTTCCCTCACTGAGGTGAAACAGCCTTTGGGTGGCTGTTTTAGAGGGAAGGGTGAACCACTTCGATAAGACACAGGTCCTTTCCTTCCTCACTGAGGTGAAACAACCTTTGGGTGGTTGCTTCAGGGGAACGAAAGGAAGTGCCTGACAAGAACGCAAAACCTCCCTTCCCTCACTGAGGTGAAACAACCTTTGGGTGGCTGTTTTAGAGGGAAGGGGGAACTACTTTGAAAAGACACAGGTCCTTTCCTTCCTCACTGAGGTGAAACAACCTTTGGGTGGTTGCTTCAGAGGGATGAAGGGAACTGCCTGGTAAAAGTGCAAGACTCCTCTTCCCTCACTGCGGTGAAGCAACCTTTGGGTGGCTGCCTCAGAGGGCTGAGCAAAAAGGCTCCAAACAATGATGTCTCGTAGGTGGAAGGGCATCCCCTCTGGTCTCTCCCCAGGGGTTTACACCTACCCACGCGTTTGCCGTGCGTGGCAGCCTTGTGCGCTGTGGAGACGGGAGTCCTGGAGGTTGAGCGATGCCGTGAACGAGTACGCCCTGCGGCTAGCAACACGCCTCTTTGGTCCTCTATTCCAGCAAGACAGGCGGCCTGATCCCGGCCCGGTCACGGTCAATCGGCTGGTCTCCCCCGGGAGGCTAGGGTCAAGCAGTCATGCCGCCATTGGCACTCACAATGGTCCGTGAGTGCCGTCACAATGGCTATTGGCTGCGTATATCCTCTCATCACTCCTGTTGCTGTTAGACACTGGTTCTGACACTCAGCTTCCCCTTGTTGGACTCCATGGTGGGTGGGGGCGTGAGAGGATGAAGCACTTACCAATTCATGGAAAAAACAATCAAACACCCCCCACAGACTGAACTTACAGTTGACGAACCGCGCAAGGCCCAGACCACGGTAGTCACCATGAAGGCATATGCGCCTTCCGGTGGCAAAAGAAAGCCCCAAGCACAGGATGACACTGTCACCCCTGCTGCTAAGGTGGACAAGACCGAAGCCAATGGGTCTGTCCACCGAATAGTCAAAGATCTTGACTCGCGAGCTGGCCTCTCCAGGCCAGCAGCTAAGCCAGGGAGGCCCCTGAGTTCACAGACGGCCTCCCCGACTGAGAGGGGAGAGCAGGCTGAACCAGCCGCATCAGCTCCTGCCTCCTCAAACAAGCCCGAAAGCCGAAAGGGCGGGCCGAAGCGTCCGAGGCCGGATACCGACTCTGATGAAGAGTCGGGACCCCCTAAACGCTTCACCCAGTTCAAAGTGCCAGCTAAACCCGAAGGCTTCGACAATGCCTACCAATTGGTCAGGGCATTGGAGTTGCAACGGAAAATCCGGTTGTCGATCCGGGTCGCCCGAGATCAGGGCATGATCATAATGCCCAAAGATCAAGCTACCTTAAATTTCCTCCGGGAAACGAAGGAGCTAACTGATGGGAGAAAAGTGAGTCTTTCCCCACTAATTCCCGAGGAAAAGAGAACCAAGATGGTGCTACTTGGCTTCTCAGTCTCGTACGATGTGGAGCTGATCGCTTCACACCCACAGGTCGTGCAGGCTTCCCGAATGTCGAAGGGGAAGACCCCAACCAGGCAAGTCCTGGTGACCATGAAAGGTGCCCCAACCACTACCCTTGATCTGGGTAACTGGGGCACCTACAACCTTCGAACGTATGTGCCAGAACCACTTCGGTGTTTCAAGTGCCAGAAATACGGTCACCACAAGGCTAACTGTACAGCCAAGCCTAAATGTGGTGTCTGTAGCAAGGCACACAACACAGAGGTATGCCTCAAGGCATACAAAGAGGAAAAGAGGGACACAACAGCCAAATGTCCCAACTGTGCCAAGAAGCATCATGCCTGGAGCCTGACTTGCTCTGTCAGGAAAAAGGCGGCCCTCAGGCGACAAGAGGTTGCTCAAAACCGATCAGACTTTGTTCCTGCCCCACCGGGCACCCATGTCTGGGGAAGGAACAAAAGCGAAAAGGCCCCCCGACCTCCTAAGAGGAAGGAAGCCGCCCCCCAGCCGACACCGGATGTCTCCAACAAAAAGGAGTTTCCGACAATGCCAAAGGTGCAGAAAAAGAAACTAAAGAAAAAAGTTTCTAAGAGCACCACAAAAACCTCCCCAACAGATGATCATCTCCTCTTTGACGAGGACGATATGACTCTCCTGTTAACTGCTGTTGTCACCGCAGTAGCAACAGCCCTGGGGAGGTCGAGTGAGGAGGCCGAGAAGGCAGTTTCGGTCGCCATGACGGCAATGACCCAGACTGTCGCAGCCCTGAAGGGAAGAAAGCTGGCTAGAGAAAAACCAGCCTCACCCTCACCCCAGGACGAGACTCCCCTCCCCACTCCAAACCAGGCCATGCCTTCACAGGCAGAGCCAAAACAGGCTGAATCTGTGCAGCCAGAGCCAGATCACGCTGACCTTGCCCAGGCAAGGCCAGCAAGGCCAGCCAAGAAAAAGCCTGAGAGAAAAGCCGAACCAACCAAAGTCAGAGCTACCAAAGGCTCTCCACCCCCCAGTGGACCCAAGGATAGCCTGACAACAGACGAGGAGCCCTCAACTAGCGAGGACCTCGCAATGGAGTTGTCAGACTCCGACGATGTCTCTGATGTAACTATCACTGAGTAACATCATGACACACCATCTAAGCATCCTACAGTGGAACATCAATAGCTTATCTGCAAAGAACGCTTTTCTCCAAGCAGTAGTGCGATCAAGGAACATTGACATTGTCATGCTCCAGGAGACATTAACAGTGGACACTGTTCGCTTCTCAGGGTACCATGCCTTCACACTGCCACGAACACCTGGCAAGAGAGGCTTGATCACCCTTGTGAGAGCAACAATCCCCTGCTCCGCAATAGCCGATGCATCGCACTGTGGAGATGATGTTGAATCCCTTGCCGTCGAGGTTCACCTGGCCGGGGGGCCCCTCAAACTGTACAATGTGTACAGCCGGCCACGCTGTAAAAGCTTAGACATTAGCCAGGTCTGTGCTTCTGCTGCACACGACCGAGTGATCATAGGGGGAGACTTCAATGCACACCACCCCATCCTGGCTCCCTGCCGGGCACCGGATGCGGCCGGCTATCACATAGCCGACGTGCTAGAGACATTCCCTGAGATCGCTCTCCTCAACACCCAAGAGCCAACGCATGTCAGAGGAGGGGTCCTAGACCTCACCCTGGCCACTGCGACTCTGGTGGGGAGGATTGGCTGGTGTGTCGATGAGACCGTCACAAGTGACCATTACGGCACTATAACTACCCTCATGGATGCTGGCCCAGCCGAAATCCTAAGACCAAATCCAAGATGGAAAACAGACAAGGCCAACTGGCAGGCGTTTCAAAACGCCTTGGCCCTCTGTCTGAGATGCAACAATCCCCCACAAAGCGAAAATGTGGAAGTGCTCGAAGCCAGCCTGCTAAACGCCATTAATGAAGCAGCCTCACAGACCATACCCAAAACTCGGCCTGGGTCCAGAAGTCACAAAGACGCCTGGTACTTCAATGACGAGATCAGGGAGGTCAACCACAGGGTGAACATGTGCCGAAAACTATTCCGAAGGCAAAGAACCCCTGACAACCTATCCCTCCTAAGGGAAGCTGTCACGGATGCCAAGGAAACTGCCAACAGAGTCAGGCAGGTAAAGTGGCTGGAATGGTGTGAGTCCTTCGACCACCAAACCACCCTTTCAGAGCTGTGGCAACGGGTCAAGCGAGCTACCAGCCGCTCAGCCCCGAGGTGCACCCATCACGACCCCCAAGCAGAGGCTAACAGACTGGCGCACGAGTTCTCTGCGAGAACGAGCAGCAACAGTCTGCCAGCCGAGCTGAGGGCAAGACAAGAGCGTCTACAGCCAGACAGACACGCTCAGATCAGAGAAAGGGCAGCCGAACCCGATAACTCAGACGTTATCTTTTCTCTGAGGGAACTAAGGAAAGCCTATAAAACCAGTTCCAACACAGCCCCGGGCTCTGATGGGATCTCGTACCCCATTATCTCCCACCTAGGACTAGCAGGTGAGCGTGCACTCTTGCAACTCATCAACAAGTCCTGGGAAACTTCCACTCTACCCCAGAGTTGGAAGAGGGCTACCATAGTTCCCGTCCCAAAACCAAAGGAGCCGGGGAAGTACCGCCCCATCTCTCTGCTCAGCTGCCTGGCCAAGACGGCTGAGAGGATGGTACTAAACCGGCTTCAATGGAAAACGGGACCCCCGCACGAACACCTTCACGGGTTCACAAGGGGCATGGGCACAGCACACAGCTTAGCCACGCTCTTAAGCACAATCAGCAAGGGCCCAGCTGTGGTGGTATTCCTTGACCTGGAGAAGGCTTTTGAACTGGCAAGTCCGCTTGCCATTCAGGAAAGCCTGATCCAGAAGGGAATCAGAGGAAAGCTCTTGGCTTGGATAGGTGACTACTTCAGGAACAGGACTGCCAATGTCAAATTCCAGGGTCACCTATCGCAGCACATGCCGCTCGAAAATGGAACGCCACAGGGTGGGGTTCTCAGTCCAGCCCTATTCAACACTTTAATGTCCTGTATCCTCAACATAAACCTCCCAGTGGGGTGCCAGATCATCTCGTATGCAGACGATCTCGCTATCACCTCCACTGGACCACGCAGCCAGAATAAAGCCCAGCGTTGTCTGGACCTCGTGTCAGAGGAGTGTTGTAGGACGGGACTAAAGATCTCTGCTGCCAAATCCAAAGCCATGGCTTTAAGACAGAGAGTTCGAGGCACAAGACTGAAAATCCAGGGAGTGGAATTAGAATGGGTCAAGGACTACCTATACCTTGGGGTAAGGATAGACCGGACCCTCT
>NC_061829.1:38450178-38452678 GCF_019202785.1 Penaeus chinensis
CGTGGTGCGCAGAGAGAGGATGTGGAAGAGGCTTTGTATGAGTGGTATAAGCAAGCTCTTCAAATGAATGTGACAATTACTGGACCTATATTGTGCCAGAAAGCAAAAGATTTTGCTGTGAAGCTTGGTTATAAGGAGTTCAAAGCAACGCATGGCTGGTTAGATAGGTTCAAGCACAGAAAGAATATTGTTCTTGGGAGAGGTAAACCTAATAAAGATAAGGACAATCAGGAAGATTCTGAGGATCTAAAGGGAGACTTCACTGGTCAGGTTCTTCCCAGTGCACTCATGGAATATGAAGCCAATGATGTCTTCCATGCCGACGAAATAGGACTGTTGTACCGTGTCATGCCCAACAAAACCTCAATCTTCAAAGGAGATAGATGTGCTGGTGGCAGTAAAAGTAAGCATAGAGTGACTGTCCTCATGTGTACAAATATGACAGGTACAGAGAAGTTTCCACTCTTGGTCATTGGCAAGCATCCCAAACCCAAGTGCTTCAAGAATGTGAAAAGCCTCCCAGTGCAGTACCTGGCAAATCCCAAGGCCTGGATGACGACAGAGAGTTTCACTGCCTGGCTTCACGATTTAGACTCGTGGTTCGTGCAGCAGAACAGAAAAGTTTTGCTCATATTACCCAGTCTCCCTATTCATCCCAAATCACCTAAACTGAATGCTGTCAGAGTGCTCACCAGTCCAACAACTTTTATTGGCCCATGTAAATTAGGGGTTTCTCATTCTCTTAAGAGGAACTACAGAAGAGCAGTGTTAGAATCGCTTCTCAATTACATGGATGAAGAAAATTTGAAAAAGAAAAAGAAGCCTAAACAGACACAGATGAGATTAAATCTACTGTCGTGTCTTCACTTACTTGCTGCTGCCTGGCATGCAGTAACCGATGTAACAATCAACAATAGTTTCCAGAGATCGGGTATTGGTAAATATGCATTGTGGGGGATGAATCTCATGCCAGAAACAAATTTAGGAACAGAAAATCTTGAGCTAATCCACAAACTGAAATCAAAAGGTTTCAAGATTCCTGATGGAATAACATTTGATGAGTTTGTGATGTTTGATGATGAATTACAAGTTTGTCATCTAATGGATGATGATGATATCATTGCTGCTGTTACGGGAGCAGATATTGAGTCTTCAGATAGTGAGGAAGAAGATATAGAGATTGAAAAGATAAAAGCAATAAAAGAAAAGGGAGAAGCTCCAGAAGATAGTGAGGCAGACGTAACAGAAGAAACGGAAGATGGTCCTGCAATGACAGAAGTTGATGCAAGCCTTGGAACACTTCGGCAGTACATTCAGTATCAAGAAGGAGCTCAGGAAATGTTCCGTGTTTTAGCCCATCTTGAATTCCTTATTCACAAAGGAGGTGGTAAACCCCCGGTTGCCATAGCTTCCTCTGAGGCAACATGAAACATTAAAGCTTCCATAGATGGGAAGACACAAAGCAAGGAGAATCTGGTATGAAAATGTTTCTGTTATCTCAAATAGATGTGCCATTTTGGAATATTTACACTGAGATGCTGGTACGTAATGGTGCAGATATATATTTAAAACTTTTATATGTTAACAATTTTAAGTTCAACAATGATTTTGAAGTAAATAGCATTCAGGGAGTGCTGTATTAAGTGTCTTCGATTTATTTTAGTCTTTAATTACCCAGTTATATATTGAGATATGTATCTTATGGGTAACGCTGTCACCTCAGTTATAGTAATCTCTTTGTGATTATTCTTCAACAGACTGATGGTATATTATAGATGTGTGTTCAAGTCACGTAAATGAGAATCAGATTGAATACCAACTTGTACTTACCATTGAAAAAATAAAAGTGGCATAATTTATTATGAATTTATCATGAAAAATCATCTTTTATACTTAATAATTTTGATACTGGAAGATATTACATTTTCAACATTTGAACAAAAATGAGTGATGAAATTGAAGTATAATGCAAATGACATGTAAAGACTGAAAACATCATGTAAATCATTATGAAAAGGAGAAATGAGGCGAGTAAGCCCATAACTTGAATGGTCAATCATAGTGAGTAATGTATGAAGCATGTGAACCAGTGATATAATAGGAGTATGAACAGAAGGGCAAGCTTGGAACGGTGTGGATGCTGTATCAACTTGAGAGACATTTGCAGCTTTGGTTTTCCATTTCGAGATGTAGTGCTTTGCGCGTGAATGTGATTCTGGTTGTGGCTGTAGTAATTATACCCTTGATTGTGGTCCTGATGATGATAATGATGATTACTGTTGATGGTAAAGTTACTATTATACTATTTTTTTTTCCTTACTTGAGATAATGTTTTTGTTATTGATAAATGAAATAATATGGTATGACAATATTTTGAGTAATATTGGTTTTCATCAGTTTGATATTGGTAATGTGAATATTGATTTTGTTGTAGTAATGTTATTATTTATATTATTATTGACAGAAAATAATAGTAATATTGTAATCATAATGATTGTGG
>NC_061829.1:38460178-38462678 GCF_019202785.1 Penaeus chinensis
CTAAAGTAGGACTTACTTGACATAAGTCATCACATCAAAATGGAAGACCTCCACCGCCTAAGCAGCAGTACCTGTACAGAGCTAGAACGTCTAGCTGCTGCTGCAGCCACTATGGGTTATTCAGAATCCTTGGTTGCAGCTCATCAGCCTCCTCTATCTGTAGGGGGCCCTGTTCTTCCTCCTCAATTTCCACCTGATCATTATCAAAGACAATATTCCCGCCATGAGCCACACCCGCGGCCTGCATATGAGCAGGTCTCCCGTCACCCTCCTCCAAATGCTCATCATCAGCCAGCACCACCAGCCCATGCACATGCTCCTCCACCCACTGTCCAGTACATAACAGACAGAGCCCCACCCTATGGGAGAGGGGGCCAGTTCTTGCCCATGGTAGACATGCAGTATAACAATCCCAGTGTTGTTGCTCCGCCAACTCACACTGAGCCACAGTTCCAGCAGCCTCCACCTCCAGAACCTATACAACAGCCAGTAGTGCCACCCCCTCCAGACATCCCTCTCACAGTAGCCAAAGAGAAGAAGAAACCTACAGAGACCTCAGCAGCGAAAAAGAGGAAAAACGAGCCACGAGATGCCCAGAATCCAGATGGACATGAAGATTTGGTAGACGAAGAAGAAAAAGACAGCAACACCATGGAAGTACCCTCTCCTATTGAAGAACCAGGAGGAACACTAGTATATCCATGTATTTCATGTGGGGTCAATCTTGCATCCCCTGAATTGTGGCAAGACCATCAGTTAGAAAGTCATTCCAACAGTGTTAATAGACGCAGGAATGGTCTCTCTCTTGAGGTCAAGATTGAAATAATTAAACGCATTAATAGTGGCGAAAAACAGTCAGACATGGCAGAGGAATATATGGTGAATCGTTCAACAATTAAGTCCATTATGAAAAAATCAAACAGCTATTTACAGTGCTGGAAGAAGGGAATGTTCCACCCAGACAGCAAACGCTTGAAGGGACCTAAGCGTGAAGATATAGAAGCTGCTTTGTATTCATGGTATAAGCAAGCCATCAGTACAGGGACACCAGTCTCAGGGCCAATTCTCTGTGCCAAAGCCCTTGCTTTTGCCAGTAAACTTGGTCATACAGATTTTAAAGCAACTCATGGTTGGTTAGACCGTTTTAAAAAGAGGAAAAACATAGTTTTTGGGAGAGCTCCAGCTAGAAGAAAGAGAGAAGAGGAAGAAAACAGTTCCCCAGAACTTAAGCCTGGAGAATGGCAGACTGCTGTATTACCTCAGTTATTACTTGAATTTGATCCTGGTGATGTATTTGCAGTTGAAGAAATTGGTTTATTATATAGGACTCTACCAACTGTTGCCCCCAATCTGCGTGGGGAGAGATGTGCAGGAGGCATCCGTAGCAGACTGAGACTCACAGTATTATTGTGTGGTAATATGACAGGAACAGAGAAATTTCCATTGCTTGTAGTAGGCAAACATCCGAAGCCTTCTAGTTTTCGACATGTTAAGAGTCTGCCTGTGCAGTACCTTGCTAATCAGAAGGCATGGATGACCAGTGATAGTTTTGGAGCCTGGTTGCAGGATGTTGACTCCTGGTTTGTACAACAGGGCAGAAGGGTAGTTGTAATTGCGGCATGTTTACCAGTGCATTCCAAGCCTCCCGGTGGTTTGCGATCAGTGCGCCTGGTAACTGCTCCTAATGGTTTTCTAGGACCATTGCGCCATGGTGTGGTGATGGCATTCAAGCGAAACTACCGACGTGGCATATTAGAAACATTGGTCAACCAACTGCAGAGAGACGACCCCACTCCAAACAAGCGCACCCGACGTCTTAACACAAAGCTGAGTCTCTTAACTTGTTTACATCAGCTGGCCACTGCTTGGCACAGTGTGTCTGATGCTGTCATTAGTGCCAGTTTTGCCCGTGCGGGAGTTAGCAAATATGGAGCTTGGGGTGCTCCTCCCCCTCCACCTGATCCATCCATGGGGGCTGAAAATTTAACTTTACTTCATCGTCTGCGAACTCTTGGGCTTCGCATCCCAGACATGACTTTTGATGATTTTGTTCACTTCGATGATGAAGTTCAAGTTTGTAACCTGAACAATGATGATGACATCCTTGCTGTTGTCACTGGGGCTGATAAAGATGATGACATGAGATATGATGATGAAGATGATGAGCAAGATGAGGAAGAGGATGATAACGAAGAGGAAGGAGAACGTGGTCCTTCTCTGAACGATGTAGAGGCAGCTCTTTCCACTTTAAGAAGACACATCCAGTACCAAGAAGGAGCTCAGGAAATGTTTCGTGTTCTGGCTCACCTGGAGTACCTCATATACAAAGGTCAGGCAGGTGGAAAGGGAGTTGGTGTTCAGCCTACCACCCCAAACCCTCACTAGACTTCTTGTTTACTTAATCTGCATTCTTGTTCCCCGTCCAATCCTTCTGAAAGGGCAGCCAAGTGAACAGCAACTCTCATGCTACATCATGGAAGTTTCTCTTTCTCATTGTCAT
>NC_061829.1:38467678-38470178 GCF_019202785.1 Penaeus chinensis
AGACCGGGCACAAAGCACGCGCGTTGGTCCTGAACAAATATAAGCAAATAGTTCTGTTCAGGCACCTCGCTCAGGCAAGGGAGAGTTGGCCGGGGGAAAAAAATAGCCGAAAAATAACGTTTCTTTTTTTTTTTTTTTTTGCACAGGAAATACTTCGAGAATGCTTTTCGTGTTTCCTTTGCCTTCTTCTCCTTTACGCTTTTTAATTTTTTTGTTTTCTTAATTCTCATTCGTGATTTGTAAAGCGTTATTGTTTTTTATTGTTTTTTTTTTCTCTGTCTTGGTTTCTTCAATATGTTTTTTAAAATATTTTTTTCCCGTTATTTGGGAAATACTTTCGTTATGTTTTGCTTTCCTTTCCATTATATTTTTTGTTTTCATTCTCTTCCATCTCTTCGTGATTCGTAAGGCGTCGTTTTTCCTCTTTCTCCTCCTTTTTCTTTTTATTCCACTTGTTCTTGTTCCTCGTTTCGTATTGTTCTCCTGCTACTAACAATTCTTCGTCTTTTCTTCTTTTTCTTCGTCTCTGTCTCCTCCTTTTCCTCCTGCTCCTCATGTCCCCCTCTGCCTTGTTCTTTTCCAATATTATTTTTAGTTTTCCTTTTATCCCCTTCCATTTGCAGTATTTCCTTGCACACCATTTGGCGTTAACAAAACACAAACAAAGAAAATGGCTAAAATAAACAATAACGAAAAAAGAGGCAATAAAACTAAAAACTAAAAAAAATAGTCATCATACGAAACAGAAAACGTAAACAAAAGAAAGAAAAAGGGAAAGACGTAAGTAGAAGGGAGGAGGAGGAGAAGTGAAGGGAAAAGCAGATGACACAACAGATTGCCTTCGTTTGGCCGAGTGACACACGACACATTTTCAGAAGGGGAAGAAAATAAAAAAAAACGTAATATTGTGTTGAAGATTTCTGTTTTGTAGTGTTGAGTGCCTTGTGGTGATGTTATAATTTTTTTTTTGTTTTTGTTTTTTGTACCGTGTTTTATGTTTTATGTTATTTTTTATTTATTTATTATTATCATTATTGTTTTTTGTTTGCATGGTTTTCTCTCTTTCATCTCCTCTTATTTATTGTTATTTGTGTTTGACTTTAATTTACACTTCCCTTAAAAAAAAAAAAATTCTCTGTCTTGTGTTCCTCACTTTTTTATCATCTCATTTTTTTTTCTTTTTCCACTCTTCGTTATTATGTTCACCTCATTTTTCAATTTCTTTCTTTTAATTCCTTATTCTTGCATTTTTATGTTCGCTTTCCGTTCGACAACATTCTGTTTTTGCAGTGAAAGAAAAGGTGGCGTAAGAATTTGCATTTTCCCTTTGCTATTCATGTTGCACGCATTCAATATTGCTTCTCTTTGTTATGCAACGACTGGGAGAGCAAAGTGTAAGTGCGTTTTGAGGCATTTCCATTTCTAACCGTCCGAGAGAGAGAAGGAGAGAGGGAGAGGGAAAGGGAGAGGGAGAGGGAGGAGAGGAAGAAGGAAAGGGAGAAGAAAAAGAAGAGAGAGAGAGAGAGAGAGAGAGAGAGAGAGAGAGAGAGAGAGAGAGAGAGAGAGAGAGAGAGAGAGAGAGAGAGAGAGAGAGAGAGAGAGAGAGAGAAAGAGATAGAGAGAGAATTAAAAGAGGGACACATGCTCTGGCTTGCTGGTTGTGTAAATCCATCTGGGGTTAATGATCAGCTTTGGTGTAAGTGAAAATTCAAGGAATTTCGCTAATAGACAAAGCAAGAGATTCCAGCGAAATAGGAAGAATTAGCACGGTCGTCAAGATTCTCAGAATTCTTGAAATTACGTTTGATTTCCAATTTGCGCGCGGACACACACACACACACACACACACACACACACACACACACACACACACACACACACACACACACACACACGCACGCACACACACACAAATGTTATCAAAGGAGAAAAACCCTTTTCAAACGATCGATAATATTTTTACCGAATAATATCCAGTCTATAAGCTGAAAAAAAGACGATTTAGATATATAATGCTTCTTTCTTTGAACTGTTTGTAATGCTTAGCGGACTTACATCAACCATTATTTTTATACACCTCAACCAGTTCACACGGACACGAAATTCTTGGCTGCGTGTGGTATGCCAAGTTACAGGTTAAGATTTATACGTGCCATCCCTCTTGCGTGCGGTGAGATATTTTAAGTCGTAACTCGTTAAAAAGAAGAGTAACGTTTTGGCGCCGGAGTTTTCTCTCGCGTTTATGATTTATATTCGTCTCAATACTAATTTCATTTATCAATTTATTTATTGCATATATACGTACACACACACACACACACACACACACACACACACACACACACACACACACACACACACACACACACACACACACACACACACACACACGCGCGCGCGTTTTATTTTTTTTTTTTACCGAACGCTTAACTATATCAAATCTCACAACTGACTAGGTAGCCATTCTCGACCGAAAACCTGTGATAGGCTCCGCGAGACT
>NC_061829.1:38492678-38495178 GCF_019202785.1 Penaeus chinensis
TAGTCATTATTACTATTCAATTCATTATTATTGTTATTATTACTATGATTATTATTATTAGTTGTTATAATATCATTATTGTAATAATAATTATTATGATTTTTATTTTATTATTATTACTTTATTAATTTGAATTTTTTTTTTTTTACCTAGAGCCCTTGCAACACGACACAACACAGCAACATCAACCCCAGTTTCCTACAGGCCTGAGAAGGTGTGGCCATTAGAACACACTTCGTCCGTTGCCTTATTATGCACGTTGCAGAACAGACGTCCGGCGAGAAACCCCTCAAAGAGAGCTCAGTCGCTGTTTTCCTGTGGATCTTGACGTATGGCTTGTGGGTGTGTTGCCTGGTCGTCTTTCTGGTTCTTTCTGGTTCTTCTCTTCGTTGTTCGATCTCTTCCTATTTTGATTTTTTTGCATTTTCTCTCTCTTTTTTTTTTCTTCATTCTTCGTATTCGCTCTTGTTTTTTTTTTTCTTTTTTCCCTCTTCCTTTCCCCCTTTTCTTAAACCTATCACTCCCCGTCTTCTTCCTCCTCCCTTTGCCTCCTTTACATCCCTATCTCTCCTCCTTCTTTCTATTCCTCCTCCTCTTTCTTCTCCTCGCCCTTTTCCTTCACCCTTTGTTCTTCCTCCTCCTTTCCTCCTTCTCCTCCACCTCTCCTTCTCCCTTTTCCTCCTCCTCCTCCACCTCCCCATCTCCTTTTTCCTCCTTCTCCTTCACCTCTTCTTCTCCTTTTTCCTCCTTCTCCTCCACCTCTCCTCCTTTTTCCTCCTTCTCCTCCACCTCCCCATCTCCCCCTTCCTCCTTCTCCTTCACCTCTCCTTCTCCCCTTCCCTCCTTCTCCTCCACCTCTTCTTCTCCTCCTTTTCCTCCTTCTCCTCCACCTCCCCATCTCCCCTTTCCTCCTTCTCCTCCACCTCCCCATCTCCCCTTTCCTCCTTCTCCTTCACCTCTCCTTCTCCTCCACCTCCCCATCTCCCCTTTCCTCCTTCTCCTCCACCTCCCCATCTCCCCTTTCCTCCTTCTCCTTCACCTCTCCTTCTCCTCCTTCTCCTCCACCTCCCCATCTCCCCTTTCCTCCTTCTCCTCCACCTCCCCATCTCCCCTTTCCTCCTTCTCCTCCACCTCCCCATCTCCCCTTTCCTCCTTCTCCTTCACCTCTCCTTCTCCTCCTTCTCCTCCACCTCCCCATCTCCCCTTTCCTCCTTCTCCTCCACCTCCCCATCTCCCCTTTCCTCCTTCTCCTCCACCTCTCCTTCTCCTTTTTCCTCCTTCTCCTCCACCTTCCCATCTCCTTTTTCCTCCTTCTCCTCCACCTCCCCATCTCCCCTTTCCTCCACCTCCACCTCTCCTTCTCCTCCACCTCCCCATCTCCCCTTTCCTCCTTCTCCTCCACCTCCCCATCTCCCCTTTCCTCCACCTCCACCTCTCCTTCTCCTTTTTCCTCCTTCTCCTCCACCTCCCCATCTCCCCTTTCCTCCTTCTCCTCCACCTCTTCTTCTCCTTTTTCCTCCTTCTCCTCCACCTCCCCATCTCCCCTTTCCTCCTTCTCCTCCACCTCCCCATCTCCCCTTTCCTCCTTCTCCTTCACCTCTCCTTCTTCCCTTCCCTCCTTCTCCTCATTCTCCTCCACCTCCCCATCTCCCCTTTCCTCCTTCTCCTCCACCTCCCCATCTCCCCTTTCCTCCTTCTCCTTCACCTCTCCTTCTCCCCTTCCCTCCTTCTCCTCCTTCTCCTCCACCTCCCCATCTCCCCTTTCCTCCTTCTCCTTCACCTCTCCTTCTCCCCTTCCCTCCTTCTCCTCCTTTTTCCTCCTTCTCCTCCTCCTCCTCCACCATTTCTTCCTAAAGCAAGGAGTGGAAAGTCTTTGTGGGAGACTTAACACGTGTTTTGAAAGTGACGAAAGAAAATGAATAATGTTGGAAAACGTTTCTTTTGAAGTTGACGCGAAAAATAGATGGATGGGTGATAGAAGGGCGTTTCGAAGATTTTGTAAAATGTAAACGTCTTTTTATTTTTATTTATTTATTCATTTATTTATTTATTTATTTATTTATTTATTTATTTATTTTGTAAAATTATGGTGGTATTATCCCATGTGAAGAGCGGCGATTTTGAGTTGAAGATGTTGTCGTTTGTATATCGAGTGTTGTGATTTAAGAATTCCGTTGGTTTTTGGCATATTAAAAGGATAAAACACAAACGCATTAAAATGTTGAATGTCTTTACGTAATAGCTATCCGTGTAACAATTGAAAAAAAAAAAGTTTATAGCAGAGAGAAAAAAAATGTAACATTAACAAAACCAAAGAAACGTTCATTGAAACCCAGACAAAGGAACGAGGAGGAAACAATATAAAAAGATATTACATATTTCCAAAGATCAAGGCCAGATAAAAACAAAAAGTATAAAGGATTTGAACTTCCCGCCCTTAACGCCCCAACAGGATGAAAGCTAGCCAGAACCTCTTGTTCCAACCCTCCTGGTGCGGGTC
>NC_061829.1:38515178-38522678 GCF_019202785.1 Penaeus chinensis
CAAATCTATGAAAGAACGGGGGGGGGGGGGGGGAATGTTTTAAAAAAGCCGGGCGGATCATTTGTCAGCATTTTATATAAAACTGAAATTCTTCTAAACTTCGGACCTTGTTGATGTGTGACGTCAGAGACCGCTAGCGCAGTGGGTGTTGTCAAGTTGCAATAAGTTTTTTCTGTGGGGGATTTCTCATTGCTGTGTCTCTCGTTATACCCTTCCCACGCGAAGCCTAACTCAGCTCTCTAACACGCAAGCCCACACACGCACGCGCAAGCACACACACACACACAAATAGACGTGTGCTTGTCTGTGTTTATCTCTATTTCTCTATATGTGTGCCACTCTCCACTTTCTCTCTCTATATATATCTGTCTGTATTTATCTCTCTCTCTTTCTCTCTCTCCCCCTTTACTCCTCGACTTTTTCCCTTTCTTCTTCTCTCTGCTTCACTCACCTAACCACTCTTTTTATAGACTGATCCTTTTAATTTTGGGATTCTCTGTTGATTCTCTTTTCGCATTTTTAATGTTTTTAGTTGGTAAAATTTCTGAAATGTGTTGTGTTATTTTTATTGGTGTGGATGTGTGTATGTTGTGTGTGTGGTGTGTGTTTTCCTGTGTGTAATGTGTGATGTGTGTGTTATTGTGGTGTTGTGCGACGTTTTGTGTGTGTGGTGCGCGTGCGCTGGGTGTGTGTAGCGTGAGTGTGTTTGTTGCTGTTTGCGCGTGAATCACTGTGCGTGCAACTTCTGACCGTTCTGTGTGTTGCGTGCGTGCCGTGCTGTGCGTGTGTGTGCGTGGTCGTTTGTGTGTGCGTGCCGAGAGATGATTGAGAGAGAGAGAGAGTAGTAGAGAGTGTGAGGAGATTGTGAGAGAGGATGGAGTGTGTGTGAGTGAGTAGAGATGAAGTATGAGACGAGAGGAGAGAGGGATGAGAGAGGATAAGATGAGAGAGGAGTATGCGCGCGTTTGTGGGTGCGAGTGTGTGCTGTGGTTTCTTTTCATCCAAGTGCTGTGCTGTGCGTGAGTGCGTGTGTGTGTGTTGTAGGTGCTGCTGTTGTGCTGCGTGCGAGATCTAGGTATGTGAGAATGGAGGAGAAGTTGTGACGATTGAGAGTGTGGAGTTGGATCGTGAGAGTTCGTGTTGGGTGTGGAGTTGTGAGGTGTGTTGGTAGTGTGTGTGTGTAGGGGGGTGAGGTGGTGGTGGTGGTGTGTGAGTGTGGGGGTAGTGAGTGAGTGGTGTGTGTTGTGTGTGTGTTGTAGAGTGTGAGGTAGGTGTGTGGTGTGGTAGTGTGTTGGTGTGTGTGTGTGTGTGGTGTGTGTGTGTTTGGTGTTTTGTGTTTGTGTGTTTTTTGTGTATTGGTTGTTTTGGTTGTTTGGTTTTGTTGTTTTGTTTGTTTGTGTGGTATAAGAGGTGTGGTGGGAGTGTGTGTGAGTGTGGTGTTTGTGTATTGTGTGGTTTGTGTTTTAGATAGTTTGTTTTGTTTGTTGGTGCGTTGACGTGCGTGTAGTGTGAGGTAGTGTCGTGGTGTGGTGTGGTGTGTGTGTTAGGGAGTTGGTGTTTGTGTTGGTGTTGTTTTTGGTTTGTTTTTGTTTTGGTTTGTGTGTGTGAGTGTGTGTTGTGTTTGGTGTTGGTGTCTTTGTGTGTTGTGTGTTTTTTGTGTGCGTGGGGGGTTAGCGTGCGTGGTGTGTGGTGTTGTGTTGTGTGTGTGTGTGTGTGTGGTGTGTTTGGTGTTGGATGGTGGTTTTGGGGGGATAATGGAGGACAGAGGAAATTTGTGGGAAGGGAGTAAGGGGAGAGTATTAGTGATTTTGGGATAGGTTGGGGATCCGGGTTGGTGAGAGAGGGTGAGAGGAGGCAAGAAGAAGGAGAGCGAGGGGGGGAGGAAAAGAGGGAAAGAAGAGGATGAGGGAGAGAGAGGGAAAAAGAGAGGGGCGAATGAGGAATGGAGAGAGAGAAAGAGAGGGAAGGACAAGAAAAAAGAAGAATAGGAGGGAACGAAAACAGAAGAAAAGAGAAGATAGAAGGGAGAGGAAAAGAAAAATAGATAGAAGGATATAAAGAGAGCACAGCGGAGATAGGAAAGATGATAAATAAGAAAGGATGAAAAAAGAAAACAAGGAATAATGACAGAAAACAGGCAAAAAAGAACCAACAAAAAGAAAAATTAAAAAGAAGTTAAAGGGAGAGGGGAGTAAGCAGGAAGAGAGGAGGAAAGAAAAAAAAACGAAAGGGGAAACAGCCAAGAGCAACGACAAGCGAACAGAGAGATAGGGAGAGAAAAAAAAAGATACTGATGGGAGAACGTAGAAAGAGAGAGGAAAAAGGCAAAAAGAAAGAGGGAAAAAAAAAGAAACAAATGAGGAAAAAAGAGGAGATGGGAAAGAAAAGAGAAAAGAGAGGGAGAAAGTAAAAAAGCAAAGAGAGAGGGAGAAAAAGAAAGCGAGAAAGGAAAGACAAAAGAAAGGGGAAAGAAAAAGAGAAAAGAAGTGGATAAGAAGAGGGGAACGAAAAGAAAAAGCGACGGGGAAAGAGAAGAGAAAAAAATAAGAGAAGGAGGGAAAGGACAAATAGAGAACGAGAAGCTAGGGAACGAAAAAAGAAACCAGCAAAAGAGAGGGAGCAAGCGCCAGAGCAAGCAAGCCCTATCGTTCCCTTCCCCGCCCCCTCTCTTTCTCCTCTACCTCTCCTCCCCTCTCTCTTTCCCTCCCCCTCTCCCCTCTCTCACTTTCCCTCCCCCTCTCCCCTCTCCTCCTCTCTTCTCTCCTTCCCCTCTCCCCCCCCTCCCCCCTTTCCCTCCCCTCCCCCCTCTCTTTCTCTCCTTCCCTCTCCCCCCCCTCTCTCTTTCCCTACCCCTCCCCCTCTCTTTCTCCCTCTCCCTCTCCCCCCTCTCTCTTTCCCTCCCCCCTCTCCCCTCTCTCACTCTCCCTCCCCCTCCCCCTCCCCCCCCTCTCTTTCTCCCTCTCCCTCCCCCCCCTCTCTTTCTCTCCTTCCCTCTCCCCACCTCTCTCTTTCCCTCCCCCTCCCCCCCTCTCTTTCTCTCCTTCCCTCTCCCCTCCTCTCTCTTTCCCTCCCCCTCCCCCCCCTCTCTTTCTCCCTCTCATTCTCCCCCCTCTCACTCTCCCTCCCCCTCCCCCTCTCTCTTCTCCCTCTCCCCTCTCTCCTTCCTTCTCCCCTCCCTCACTTTCCCTCCCCCTCCCCCCTCTCTTTCTTTCACTCTCTGCTGATATTGACTAAGAAGTTAGACTGAAACTTCATCTTTTATACACACTTCTTTAATATCTGGAACCAGAGGACAGACGTACCCTATCGATTCAATAATGAAGCAGAATATATTTACTGTAACTTTGATAACGCAGTACCTAGAACGCGAATGATCAGTCATTATAATACTACTGTTATTATTATTGCTAAGAATAAAAAAAGATAATAATGAAGAAAAACAAATGAATATTCGGTGCTTCCATCGTTATGAAGTCATAGTTTGATGCATTTGATTCATTTTATGCTCGATTTATTGCCGTCATATGAAAGGTAGGTTTAATGTTGTTAAAGGGTATCCCATCCCAATAAAAGAAGAAGTGGCAACTCACCACGGCTTCAAGAGATTCCGATTTGCATTTTTAAGAATTATTTACTCATTTATCTACTTATTATTCTGATCAGCAGACACTTCATACTCATGCTTACGATTATCTGGCATTATATACATTATATATATATATATATATATATATATATATATATATATTTAATTGCTGTACACTTTAAATATTTTTTTCTTTTCAAAAGAGAGTTTTATAAATACCCTTTATCGGGATAGTGAAGACACGCAAAGGACAAAGAGAAAAAGCAAGATAAACAGAAGATTAAAGTGAGAGGAGACGGACATAAGAGGGAAATGAGAAAATTGGGAAAAATAGTGATGCAAAGCGGAATAAAGAATAGCGAGAGAGAGAGGAACAAAGGCAGAGAAAATGGAGGTGGTGGAGACGGCGATGAAAGGAGAAGGAAATTGAAAATGGCTGAACGGAGGCGATAACAACAACGACAACAACAACAACAACAACAACAGCAACAATGGGAATAGTAGTAGTAGTAGTAGTAAAATAATTAAAATAGTAATAACAACAATAATAATGGTAATAACAATAGTAATGATAACAACAACAACAACAAAAACAATATTAATAGTAATGATAATGATGATGACAACAACAATAAAAATAACAATAATAATAATAATAATAATAATAATAATCAAAGTTATGATGATGATGATGATGATGATGATGATGATGATGATGATGATGATGATGATGATGATGATGATGATGATGATGATGATAATAGCATTAATAATAATAATAATGACAATAATGATAATGAAAGCAATGATAGCAATAAAATAGCAATCAGAATTATAAACATAATAATATCAAGGCAAAGGGTATATTACGCGTACATTTTCTACATACATCGTGTACTTCCTATTTGTCAACAAGAAAGGAAGAGAAAAAAGGAACAAGGTCGATATGTGAAGCCGAGTCTCGCCCGGGATATGCGTGTTAAGGGCAGCCCTGGCGCGTGGCGACCATTGCCGATGCGAATACAGTGTGAGCCCGATGGTGCTGACTCGACTGAGCTTAGTCCTTATTCACATCGTGGTGCCTAGCCGCAGCGGTAACCTCCAGGCGACAGCTGAGTCTATTCGCGGCTGGGTTGAACGCGAACCTCCGACCCCACGAATGAGAGGCCGACACGTTAACACAAGAGAATGTCACTCGGAAGTCTATCGTAACCGCGTCTCGACCAGCCAGAATTTTTTTTTTCTTTTTCTTTTTTTTGATAATGTTAAAACGGGACAATTTCATTTATCAAATTTGGGGGTCGATAAATCCGCCAAAAAAAAAAGGCCGACTGGTCATCAAGGTAAATAATCCAATCCTTGAGTCTGGTTAAGGAAAGTTTCAGCCTCTGTTATGATCTTGATAACGATTTTAGAAGCACCATGTATCTTGAATTGCCCAACAACAAAACAAAAACAAACAGATATTTTGCTTTATTTTTATTATCGTTTTTAAATTCAAACCAATTCGCTGCATTTAACGTTTCTTTTTTTACTGTGATTTAATAACTCATTGAACGTTTTCGCGAGCGTGCGCTATGAACAAATTTGCCAAAGGTACGAGATAGACATATAGAAGGTATGATAATAGTAACAATATTAATAATAATAATGGTAATGATTATTAACGACAATTTTAATAACAATGATAATGATAATAGTAATAATGATAATGTACACATACATATAACAATAATAGTAAACAAGGATAGACGGATTGAATGTACAAAATACACGATTGTTTCCTTTCGTGTTAGAGGCCCTTCAGGCTATGAAATCGCATCCAGGGTATATTTTCCTTCATAAGAACGCCTAGAAAGATGTAACTAAAATTAAATATATGTTAGAAATAACAACTCTCATTAGTGATTTTCAGTTATATCCAGTTTAGAGTAAACTTATTTCGGTTTTCATTAGATAATAATAATAATAAAAAACAATGTCATTTCCCGTTAGTTTTTTTTTACTCTTATGTTCTGAAAACTGTCGTCTCATCAGAAATTCCCAGAAATGTTCTTTGTCTCATTGTGCTTAAAACGAAATGTTCTTTTGTTCCACTGTAATTAAAACTTTTACCCACAAGTTTGGCAGGTTATAAAGCGAATCTCCTTTTAATCCACCCCCCCCCCCTAAAAAGAAAGAAAGAAAGAAAAAAAAGAGTACAGCATTTTACGGGATTTTCGAAAATAGTACGGAGGCAAAAATGACAAAGATAAATTTACATACATATACACATAGGTAGATAGATTGGCAAATAGATATATTGCCTGATAAAAAGGTAGAGAGAGGGAGAGGGAGAGAGAGAGAGAGGGAGAGGGAGAGGGAGAGGGAGAGAGAGGGAGAGAGAGGGAGAGGGAGAGGGAAAGGAAGAGGGAGAGGGAGAGGGAGAGGGAGAGAGAGGGAGAGGGAGATGGAGAGGGAGAAGAAGAGGGAGAGGAAGAGGGAGAGGGAGAGAGAGAGAGAGAGGGGGGAGATAGGGAGGGAGGGAGGGAGGGAGCAAGGGAGGGAGAGGGAGAGGGAGAGGGAGAAAGAGAGGGAGAAGGAGGGAGAGAGAGAGAGAGAGAGAGAGAGAGAGAGAGAGAGAGAGAGAGAGAGAGAGAGAGAGAGAGAGAGAGAGAGAGAGAAAGAGAGAGAGACTCAAAAAAAAAAAAAAAAAAAAAAACGAGATAACAGTTACCAAAGAACAAAACAAAATTACCCAAAATTCAATAAGTCTGCAACATGCAAAAGAACTCGCAGAACCGAAGAATGAGGAGAATGAGGAAGACCGAAGAACAAAGGAGATAACAAAGAACAGATAAGAGTTTAAAGCGAAAACAGGAAACAGCGACACTATAAAGAGAAAGTGAGTGACAAAGGAAGACAAAGAATTGAAAATAAAGATGTTTTAGTTATTTTTTTTTTTCATTATCTTTTCGTTCATCGTAGCTACATTATCGAGAATTAAAGAGATACTGACCAAATGCGCTTCTGGGAATACGTGACTATTATGTTTTCTTCTAAAGATGGTGTAAATACAAGCATATCACACACACACACACACACACACACACACACACACACACACACACACACACACACACACACACACACACACACACACACGGCGTTGAGAAAAATGCGATTCTTGCACCCCCGTTTTCTATGAAATCTGCTCGATCTTTCGGCAAGAAATGGTATCAATGGATGAGAATTAATGTTATAAACATGATGTAAAGCTCGTGGTCAGGGCGGAACGCAATCTTTAAATCTATCTCGAAACTTTATTCTGGTGAGCTCGCCACTCTCATTCTGAACGCCTCATATATATTATATATAAACACACACACACACACACACACACACACACACACACACACACACACACACACACACACACACACACACACACACGCAAAACAAAAACAAAATGAAGTATGCGTGGTCTCAAGGTACGTTACAGCCAGTTCTAATGTTTCTTTCTAGGCAAAATGATATCAAAATAAATTTCAGATGGATTTCAAATATATCAGGACGTCAATAACTAATGCTTCAAAATGAATATTACACAATTCTCGACTTGGCCTTATGATGACTCACCTTCCGTGCTTTTGGCAATTACGCCCAAAATACGTTGATCTGAACGGTCACTCGCGATCCAAATGTAAAATTATACCCCACTATGACACTTTTTCATAATGAAGAAATTCTGGCACAAACAACCTCTGATTAAGGCGATGTAAATATTTCACTCGACTCGGCTTCCCTCCCCATTTCCCTATCTCTAGCCTCGCTCCAGGGCCCCTAGGGGAGGTAGGTGGGGGGGGGGGGTATCGAATCCAGAAAACAAGCGAACAGTTAATAGGTTCGGCTGACAGCTGATGAAGTAGTTAGGC
>NC_061829.1:38535178-38542678 GCF_019202785.1 Penaeus chinensis
TGAAAATGTCTTGAGGTTGGAGCCCATCACTCAATTTTCACATTTGATTGCATATATGACCAAGCAGACGGTGTAGCGATGGGATCCTCAATAGGCCCATCCTACGTTAATGCATTTATTTTGCATCATGAACATAACTGGCTTAAACAATACGCGTCCGAGTCTAAGCCCGTCCATTATCGTCGGTATATCGATGACACCTTTCTCCCGTGCAAGTAATGCAAGAAAACAACCAATTACCGTTTTTAGACACTCATCAATAATAATAGCTCCATCCAATACAAACATTTACCAAAAGCCAACTTTCACTGGCCTCGAATTTCACTTCCTCAGTTCCATCTAATTTTTATAAAAATAAATAACAACTCTAATCACTAGAGCCTATAAAGCTGTGTAACAATTGGTCAGCTTTTCAAGGCGATATGATTTTTATTAAATATTTTTTGTAACAAATGGATACTTTTTAGTTTTATTTGACAAACTTACTGTTAAAAAAAGACTATAGATATGTGAACCCTACCATATATGGATAGTTTAAGGGGACCGTCCCTGGGCTTGGGGGGAGGGGGTGAAAATTAGTTATGCCCTGTTTTAGATTCGTATACTACTGTAGAAGTACCCAAGTGAATATGAACTCCCGCAAAGGAAAATTAGGTGGTCAAACGAGGGCATAACCCCGGACAACTATTTCGCTAATCAGCGAATTTCACGGTAGGTTGGTAGCCCATGATACTCTCCGAAGGGATATTTCAATTGAGTTGAGGATTTTTCCTCATCTCAGTTGAAAGGGGATCAGGCACCATGAGTAGTAAGTATTAGCTTTCTTCTTTCTCTCCCTTCCTCCCGTTGTACATCCTGTTTGCTTATGGGTGATTACGTAGGAGCATATTTATATTTACCCCACACCCCCTTATCTTCCCTACCTGTAAAAAAGAAAATGGGACAACCGAGGTGGAGGGTAATATGAGAAAAAGAGGACTCCTGACGGCAGAAAAACGAGTTTAGAAGTGCGTGGACGTGATATTACAACGTTATTTTATGGGCACGTGAACCGCATAGTTACGGCGCAGGATGACTTCAGTGCTATATCATATTCTATTTTGTGATGCTGTGCAATAACTATTGATCCGATCTGAATGAAATAAAGAACAAGAGATAGAGCAATGGCTGGGCTTTCTCTTATGTAGAAAGTAGCCAGTAAGCAAGCGAAAAAAATATGGAAAATTAATAGAAAATTATCTAGAACGTTTGAAGGTCGATTACTCGTAAAGATTTTTTTTCTTCATATTTCAGATTTCTCATGGCTCACAGTTTTTGTCCGATCTCAAAATGATTTTTCCCCTAAACAGAACGTTAGTATGCGCATAGAACTACGTACCGCTTTTTTAAAATTCAAAATATATATTTTTTTACGAATTTTTAACCTCTTTTCTCTCTCTCTATTTTTGCAGTTATGTAACATGAGATAATTTTGAAACGAATTCATGAATTTCCAAATTGGAATACGTTGTTTTGTTTATATGACCTAGAGGTTTTCCCAGCAAAAGTAATATAGAAAATTAAGTGATAACTCTGGGACGTGAGAAGGCTAGAGTTAACCTAACTTTAAAAAATAGATTTTTCGTTGTGCCTACAATTTCCTAATTTTCAACAAAAAAGAGAAAATCGTCATTTTCTCAGCGACGGCCCCCTTAAGTTATAAAATCAGGAAACGACTAAAATCACTCTTACATAATGATTACCCACAGATATGATTTACTTTTTTCTTCATCAACGCTTACAAAAACTTTCTAAAACAACCACAGGTGTAATTCCGACATGCGTTCTAACGTAGTGCACGAATAACTCGGTACGTGGGGCTTACCTCATGATGATTACGTCACCGCATCTTAAAAACGGTAAATCCTTCAGGACTGGTCTTCCGCTGAGCAAACCCTCTTTCTCGGCAACAAGAGAACACTCCATACATCACTCACACCCTTACAGTAATACAGGTTTTAGTATTCTGGCCTCACACACCTCCCGCCTTAGCCTCATCGTCCTTACAGATACAGAAAATGAAACCCGAACTGAATAACACAACCACCGCAACCACCTCGTTCACACCCAACAGATCTTCCTTAACAACAAACACCCACTTTGGTTAATTAACTTATACTATCGCGCAGTTTATGTATATGTTCGCCTTATTGCTATTATATGCTTACATGCTTATTCTATACGCATTTGTATTAAATATCTGTATATACATACACACACACACACACACATATATATAAATATATATATATATATATATATATATATATATATTCATATGTATATATATGTATATATATATATATATATATATATATATATATATATATATATATATATAAAGTATATATATGTACATACACACACATAAACACAAACACACACACACATTATATGTATAGATATGTCTATAAATGCATACATCCATATATATATATATATATATATATATATATATATATATATATGCGTATGTGTGTGTATGTATGTATATATATATGTATATATACAGGAGGGGAGAGATCAAATGATCATCTAAACCACTTCTTACCTTGAACAACCAATGTAATACACCCGTTCTACAAAGCCCTTTAATGGAGCTGAATGCCTGACCTCGGAAGCCTCCCACCCTCCCTATCCCTCCTCCCTCCCTCCCCCCTCCCCCTCTTACGGCCGGAAGGATGCTGCCTCTAATGAGACTCTGTTCTCGGGAGATGCCGCAGCCTCCCTATTCCGGAGCCTTCGTTGTCAGGTCTCTGTTAATTTTCTTGATGTGTGGCTACGATCTTATTCTCCTTTCTTCTCTTCTACTTTTCTCTCTCTCTCTTTCGCTTCGTTTGTGTTTCTGTTTGACGCTTTCTCTCTTTTTTATTCTGTCTGTCTGTGTGTCTTTCTGTGTGTGTGTCTGTCTTTCTCTCTCTCTCTCTCTCTCTCTCTCTCTCTCTCTCTCTCTCTCTCTCTCTCTCTCTCTCTCTCTCCCGCTCGTTCGCTCGCTCCCTCATTCATTCTCTGTGTCTCTCTATTTACTCTTCTTTCTCTCAATTACTGTTCGCTTGGTCCTTCCCCCTTCTTCCCTCTTCTCTTTTTCCCTCTTCCCTCTCCTCTCTTTCTTCACTCTTCTCCCCACTATTTCACTTCCTCTTTCTCACCACGAACTTCTCTCTCTTTCTCTCTCTCTTTACTTTTTCTTTCTTTCGCTTACTTATTCCTTCCTCTTCTTACCTCTTTTCCTTTTCCACTTTCAGGTCATCATGAGTGCAGGTCAGTGATCCCCGCGTAGTCTACCTTTTTCCTTAATAACTTGTAAATATTGGAATCCAAACACAAACATCCCGGTGTTTTAGAGGAAACGGTTTTCTTAATTTCCCGACATTCAAGAGGAAATAGTTTTCTTACAACATAGACAATTCTCCACTTCCTCCTCCTCCTCCTCCTCCTCTTCCTCTTTCTTTCTCTTTCTCCACCTCCTCCTCTTCCTCTTCCCCTTCCTCTTCCTCCTCCTCCTCCTCCTACTCCTCTACCTCCTCCTTCTCCTGCTCCTCCTTCTCCTCCTCCTTTTCCTCCTCCTCCTTCTCCTCCTCCTCATCTCCTCTCCTTTCCTCACCTCTCCTTCTCTTCTTCTTCATTTTTCTTCTTCTCCTTCTTCTCATTCCTCCTTTTCTTCTTCTTCTTCTACCCCTTCTTCTTCTTCGTCTTTTTCTTCTTCTTTTTCTTCCTCTTCTTCTTCTCCCTTTTCTTCAGATAAAGCCTTAGAGACAGAGAGAGAGAGAGAGAGAGAGGGAGAGAGAGAGAGAGAGAGAGAGAGAGAGAGAGAGAGAGAGAGAGAGAGAGAGAGAGAGAGAAAGAAAGACAGACAGACAGACAGACAGACAGACAGACAGACAGATAAAGAAAATAAAATTAAATGTGTAAAGATCCTAAGTATTAAAAATCACGGTATCGAAAACCATAAAAATTAATTATCGAAGAAACAGTATTTTTCTCTACATTTCTTCTATAAATATCACGCGAACTTAGAAAGGAAGAGAAAAGAAAAGAAAAAATAAAAAAAAGTTATGAAAATATTAAGAAAAAAAATCCTGCTTTTACGGAGATTTAAAAATAATTGTCTTTTTTCTTTATTCTTAGCGTTTGGTATACTGAGAAGGAACCAAGAAGAGATAAAAATAAATGTGGAATAATTAAGATGTGGAAATCGTGTAAAAGGTAAGGAATGAGAGAGAGAAGAAACAGGGAGAGAGAGAAGAATAAGGAACAAGAGGGAGAAGAGAGAGAGAGAAATGGAATTAGTATAATTAATAAGAAACAGTAACAAAGAAGAGACTGGAATTGGTGTAAAGAATAAGGAACAAGAGAGAGAACAAACTGGAATTGATATAAAGAATAGGGAAGAAGAGAGAAAACACATTCGTATAAAGAATAAGGAATAAGAAGAATATATAAACTGAAATTAGTATAAAGAGAAGAAACAAGATTTAGTGTAAAGAGTAAAAAAAAAAAAAAAAAAAAAAAAAAAATGGAATTGATGTAAAGAATAAGGAACAAGAGAGATAAAAAAAAACTAGAATTAGTATAAAAAATAAGAGAGAAAAAAGACAAGAAACATGAATAGTATAAAGAATAAGGAAGAAGAGAGAATACAAAAACGGAATTAGTGTAAATAACAAGAAATACAAAAGACGAGAAACAGGAATAGTATAAAGAATAAGAAAGAAGAGAAATAAGAAACTGGAATTAGTGTAAATAATAAGGAAGAAGAAAGAAAAGAAACATGAATAATGTAGAAAATAAGAAACAAGAGAGAGAAGAAAGTGGAAATTAGTGTAAAGAATAAGGAACAGGAGAGAGAAGAAAACGAAAGATGAAGAATAACAAGAGAAGAAATGAGTGAGTAGGACGATATTGAACAAAACACAGAACAAAAACACAAAAAATCAAATAAACAGGCGAAAAAAAAAAAAAAAAAAAAAAAAAAAAAAAAAAAAAAAAAAAAAAAAAAAAAAAAAAAAAATATATATATATATATATATATATATATATATATATATATATATATATATATATATATATATATATAACGCCCGCACTCTCTTCCTTCACACATTACAAGAATCTAATCCCATAAATATCTAACCCAACGCAACCTAACTCCACCTCAATAGACAAATCCTTCAACCTCCTAAAAGCTTCCTAGAGCAACGGATAAGAATGATAAGCAAGATAAGGAGAAAATATCCTTTAAGCCCTTTTTCCACGTGAAGATTCTCGAAGATTGGGTCTAAGATTGGATGCTTTGGATGACGTCATCGTTTCGCTCTTTCATTGTTTTTGTTGTTGTTATTTTTTTTGTTTATTTATTATTGTTATTGGTAATGTTATTGTGGTTATTATTATTTATTATTACTATTATGATTTATTATTATTATTATTATTATTATCATTATTATTATTATTTACTATTATTATTATTATTAATTATCATTATTATTATTACTATTATTATCATTATCATTATTATTTATTATTATCATTATTACTATTATTATTTGTTATCATTATTATTATTATTATTTGTTATCATTATTATTATTATTATTATTATTATTATTATTATTATAATTATTATTAGCGTGATCATCATCATTATCAATGTTATTATTATCTCTATCATTACCATTATCAATATCATCATCATTCCTATTCCTGTGTTAACTAAACGGCCAGATTACAAGTAATTGGGGGGGGGTGGGGTGGAGGGGGAGGCATTGTGGGGGAAGGGGAGGGGGGGGGAGGGGGGCATTTACTCTGTTTGGCGAAGATAACAGAAGATGCGATAAAGCTTTGAGGAGATGAGAAGGCTTGTTTCTTATTCTCTTGGCACAAGGGGAAAGAAATGGGAGGGATATATACCTATATGTATACACACACACACACACACACACACACACACACACACACACACACACACACACACATATATATATATATATATATATATATATATATATTAATCATCATTAGTCAACCTTCCCATTACCATTATGTAAAAATCTCATTATCTGTCATCTGTTCAGATTCAAATTATAGCTAGTAATTATTTGTGTATTGATGGAAGTAGCTGTAGAACACCATGGAAAGATTTAAATTTATTCATATGTGAGAGATAATTATATGCAGGTAGTGTAGGTGAGATAAAATTCAGTTTAATTCAACGTCATAAATTTCGTATTGCTCTATGGCTCCCGAGGATCCCCTTATCTAAAACATAATAATAATCTAAAAATAAGATCGAGAATCATAATAATGATAGAATAAGAAAAATAAAATAAAATAAAAATATAATATAAAACCTTCTAAAGCGGAACGATATGGTAAACATCTTTTCAATTCTCCTCAAATGTCTCGCATTCCCTGCCAGGCTTCGGTATCTCATCTTGGGGCGAACCCTTCCGAAGTAGTGCCTGGCATCGGAGGCACTCATCTCTGTCTGTTGGTCTGTCTGGCTCTCTCTCTCCTTCTCTGTCTGTCTGTCAGTCTGGCTCTCTCTCTCTTTCTCTGTCTGTCTGTCTCTGTCTGTCTGGCTCTCTCTCTCTTTCTCTGTCTGTCTCTGTCTGTCTGGCTCTCTATCTCTTTCTCTCTCTGTCTCTCTTGGCTCTCTCTCTCTTTCTCTGTCTGTCTTGGCTCTCTCTCTCTTTCTCTGTCTGTCTGTCTGTCTTGGCTCTCTCTCTCTTTCTCTGTCTGTCTCTGTCTGTCTGGCTCTCGCTCTCTTTCTCTGTCTGTCTCTGTCTGTCTGGCTCTCTCTCTCTTTCTCTGTCTGTCTCTGTCTGTCTGGCTCTCTCTCTCTTTCTCTGTCTGTCTCTGTCTGTCTGGCTCTCTCTCTCTTTCTCTGTCTGTCTGGTTCTCTCTCTCTTTCTCTGTCTGTCTGGCTCTCTCTCTCTCTCTCTGTTTGTCTGTCTGTCTGTCTTGGCTCTCTCTCTCTTTCTCTGTCTGTCTCTGTCTGTCTGGCTCTCTCTCTCTTTCTCTGTCTGTCTGTCTGCCTCGGTCTCTCTCTCTTTCTCTGTCTGTCTGGCTCTCTCTATCTTTCTCTGTCTGTCTGTCTGTCTGTCTGTCTGGCTCTCTCTCTCTTTCTCCGGCTGTCTGGCTCTCTCTCTCTTTCTCTGTCTGTCTGTCTGTCTCGCTCTCTCTCTCTTTCTCTCTATCTGTCTGGCTCTCTGTATCTTTCTCTGTCTGTCTGTCTGTCTGTCTGTCTGGCTCTCTCTCTCTTTCTCCGTCTGTCTGGCTCTCTCTCTCTTTCTCTGTCTGTCTCGCTCTCTCTCTCTTTCTCTGTCTGTCTGGCTCTCTCTATCTTTCTCTGTCTGTCTGTCTGGCTCTCTCTCTCTTTCTCCGTCTGTCTGTCTCTCTCTCTCTTTCTCTGTCTGTCTGGCTCTCTCTCTCTTTCTTTGTCTGTCTGTCTGGCTCTCT
>NC_061829.1:38545178-38547678 GCF_019202785.1 Penaeus chinensis
AATTCTAAAGAAGGCTTGTAAGGAAACAAGAAATAGAAAGAAAAGAGAAGAAAATGAGAAAGGCAGAAAGAAAGAAAGGTAAGATGAAAGAAAGAAGAAGGAAAAAAAATAAGAAAAAGAAAATGAAAAACCGAAAAAGAAAAAGACAAAAAAAAAAAGAAAAAGAAAAAACAAGACTAAAAATAAGAAAAAGCAACAAAAAGAAACGAACAAAGAAAACGAAAAAAATGAGAACAAGACGAAAGAAGAACCAGAATGAAGAAGCAGAGAAAATGCAACAACCCTGAAACGCTAACAACCATAAACTATATTGAGAAACCAGAGATTATCATTCCATAACAACCAAGGACAAAGAGCGGTGAGGAATGCGTGGGCGTGGGCGTCAGGGCGAGTGGGCGTGAGGGGAGGGAGAGGGAGAGAGAGAAAGGGAGGGAGGGAGGTAGTAAGAGGGGGGAGGGAGAGAGGGAGGGTGGGAGGGAAGTAGGGGGAGGGGGGGCGGGAAGGAGAGAGAGAGAGAAAGAGAGAGAGAGAGAGAGAGAGAGAGAGAGAGAGAGAGAGAGAGAGAGAGAGAGAGAGAGAGAGAGAGAGAGAGATAAAAAAAAAAAGAGGTGAGAGGAGACAGAAGAGATGAAAGGGCAGGAAGGGGAGAAAGAAAGGTAGAGAGAGAGGAAAAGAGGAAGAGAAGAAGAGAAAGAGAAGGTATGGGGAGAGGGAAGGATAAGGGAAGAGGGAGAAGAGGTAAGAGGGAGTGGTAAGGAAAGAGAGGGAATGGGTGAGAGGGAAGAGATAAGAAAGGGAGAGCAGAGAAATAAATGAGAGGAAAGAGAGAGGGAAAGGAGGGGAAAGAGAGGGGGGATGAGAGGAGAGGGAGGAGAAAGAAAGAGAAAGGGTGAGGTAAGGGAGGGGAGAGCGTAGGGGTGGGGAGAGAAAAGGGCGAGAAGAATGAGAGGAGAAAGAAGTGGAGAAGGAGAAGAGAGAGAGAGAGAGAGAGAGAGAGAGAGAGAGAGAGAGAGAGAGAGAGAGAGTGAGTGAGTGAGAGAGAGAGAGAGAGAGAGATAAAGAGAGAGAGAGAGAGAGAGCGAGAGAGAGAGAGAGAGAGAGAGAGAGAGAGAGAGAGAGAGAGAGAGAGAGAGAGAGAGAGAGAGAGAGAGAGAAAGAGAACGAGTGAGAGGAAAGAATGGAGAGGAAGACCAAGTGAGAAGGACGGGGAGGAAAAAAGAACAATAATGGAGAAAGTGCGAAGGAATGGAGAGAAGAGAGAACAGAACAAGAGGAGAGGGGAACACGAGAGGATTTGTACTTAGGAAATCATCTGACATAATAATGATAATGGCTGCCGGTTCAATGCGTTTTTCTTTTGTTTTTTTTACTATTATATATATATTTTTTAGCACACTCATCTGCCATTCTTTCTTTCACACTAAATATGTTAATATCTACATCTCTATTTATGTTAATGATAATTAGGGTCCACTTTGTAATTATATCCTAATTACCATGAACCTCCACAGTCCAAAGAAAATATATCTTGAATAAAAAGAAAAAAATAATTAGTATTATTAATGATCAGGCGAGATAAAATGTCAAAAGAAAAGAAAGAAAGAACAAATAAAATGAAATAAAATAAAGAAATAACTAATAATAAATAGACAGATAAATAAAATAAGATTACGCTTTTATTCCTGGCCGAAGATATATAAAAAATCAGTTGATGATTATGTCAGGTTACGATAATGCAATTTTTATAAAGGAAAAACAAAATAGTTAATCTTAATTTAGGATGAATTAGAAAATAAGAAAATAAAATCTCATTCTCTCGTTTGTCTAAATTTACTGTAGATGTGTTGTAAAGAAATATTGGTAAAAATCTTTCTAATAGTTATATGTTTGAAAATACTTACTAACGGCTCTGCATTTCACTAATTCTGTGAGTTTTCAGTACAGGTATTGAAAAACCTCTTTTTCTTTGAAGAAATTTTATGATCGTTAGTTTGAAACACGATCCGGGTTTTTTTTTTTCCTTTCTCTCTCTCCAAATTAGTGTAACAATGTACTTCACAACAGACTTGTTTATTCAGAAATAGCCCTTTTAAATTTTAACTCTATCTGGACAACTGTTTCGGTGAATTGACTTCGAAAGGATTTTTGTAGGTTATAACTAGTCTTTTGTTCCTCACTCGGAATTCCCGGAAAATACATTTCTTTGAAACTACAGCTGATACAAGACACTTTTTTCTTTTTTTTTTCCTTCTTATCTTTGTGCCTGACGTAAACTATGCTTCAGGTGTGACAGTCAGGCTTTGTCACCGATGCAACATACGGGAGCTGTATCTTTAGTCTTTCGTTCAATAAGGCGATTGAAGTCAGGGGATATTTATGCTCTTTCTCTCTCTCTTTCTCTCTCTCTTTCTCTTTCTGTTGATCTGCCTCTCTTTCCCTCTCTTGATTTTTCTTTCTGTCTATGTTGATTTGCTTTGCTTTCTCTCTCTTTCTCTCGCTC
>NC_061829.1:38590178-38595178 GCF_019202785.1 Penaeus chinensis
AAAAAGTAAAACTAAAAACAAATAAAAACTAAAAACGAATGAAATAAAAAAGAATAAAAGGAATCTCAACAAAAAGGGAAACTAAAGAAAAATAAAATACAACAAAAGAAAGGATACATATATTGGAAAAACAAAAACAAAACAATACATAAAAAACAGCTAAATAAGAGAGCGAGAGCGAGAGAGAGAGAGAGAGAGAGAGAGAGAGAGAGAGAGAGAGAGAGAGAGAGAGAGAGAGAGAGAGAGAGAGAGAGAGAGAGAGAGAGAGAGAGAAAGAAAGAGAGAGAGAGAGAGAGAGAAAGAGAAAGAGAAGAGAGAGAGAGAGAGAAGAGAGAGAGAGAGAAAGAGAGAGAAAGAGAGAGAGAGAGAGAGAGCGAGAGAGAGAGAGAGAGAGAGAGAGAGAGAGAGAGAGAGAGAGAGAGAGAGAGAGAGAGAGAGAGAGAGAGAGAGAGAGAGCGAGAGAGAGAGAGAGAGAAAATTACTTAGAGATATAGCGAGTCTCAGCCAACAGATTTCAGGGCACGGACGCAAGCAATGGCGAAATAAGGCAGCGAGGAGAGACCGTGCTGTTCCGCCCAGGCATCAGCTGGCTTGGAGTGCGAGAGAGACGGGAGGAGGAAAGATTGGAGACGCGAAAGATGGGAGAAAGAAGGAGGGGAATAGAGAGAGAGGATAGGAAAGAGGGGAATAAAGAGAGAGGAAAGAAAAGAGGGAAATTGAGAGAAAAGGGAAGAGCGAGAGAGACGGGAGGAGGAAAGATTGGAGACGCGAAAGATGGGAGAAAGAAGGAGGGGAATAGAGAGAGAGGATAGGAAAGAGGGGAATAAAGAGAGAGGAAAGAAAAGAGGGAAATTGAGAGAAAAGGGAAGAGCGAGAGAGACGGGAGGAGGAAAGATTGGAGACGCGAAAGATGGGAGAAAGAAGGAGGGGAATAGAGAGAGAGGATAGGAAAGAGGGGAATAAAGAGAGAGGAAAGAAAAGAGGGAAATTGAGAGAAAAGGGAAGAGCGAGAGAGACGGGAGGAGGAAAGATTGGAGACGCGAAAGATGGGAGAAAGAAGGAGGGGAATAGAGAGAGAGGATAGGAAAGAGGGGAATAAAGAGAGAGGAAAGAAAAGAGGGAAATTGAGAGAAAAGGGAAGAGCGAGAGAGACGGGAGGAGGGAAGATTGGAGACGCGAAAGATGGGAGAAAGAAGGAGGGGAATAGAGAGAGAGGATAGGAAAGAGGGGAATAAAGAGAGAGGAAAGGAAAGAGGGAAACTGAGAGAAAAGGGAAGAGCGAGAGAGACGGGAGGAGGGAAGATTGGAGACGCGAAAGATGGGAGAAAGAAGGGGGGGAATAGAGAGAGAGGAAAGGAAAGAGGGAAACTGAGAGAAAAGGGGAGTCCGAGAGAGACGGGAGGAGGGAAGATTGGAGATGCGAAAAGGGGAAAAAGATAAGAGGGGAATAGAGAAAAAGGTTAAGAGGAGAGTGCGAGAGAGACGGGAGGAGGGAAGATTGGAGACGCGAAAGATAAGAGAAGAAAAGAGGGGAGTAAAGCGAGAGGAAAGGAAAGAGGGAAATAGAGAGAAAGGGGAAGTACGAGAGAGACGGGAAAACGAAAATTTGAGATGCGAAAGGGGGAAGAAGGAAAGAGGGGAATAGAGAGAGGAAGGGAAGAAGGGGAATTATCATTGTTGTTATCATTATAATATTTCTTATCATTAAGATTATTATTATCACTGATATTATCATGATTATTATTATGATATTATTATCATTATTATTATTATTATTATTATTATTATTATTATTATTATTATTATTATTATTATTTCCAGTCTTATAATCCATAATGATGAGGTGATTATATAGTTAATGTTAAAAAAACATGTGATGAAATGACTTATCTTATCTATATCCAATCTCTCTATGTATGCATTAAGGACTGTAAAAATGCGTCCGAACTGCAGGAGGTTATTATGCTAACCCACTGAGCCTCTGGGTAATCAAAAATAAGAAAGAAAAAGAAAACAAGCAGGAGTGTGTGTTGCCGCCAAGGAACATAAGATCTCAGGCAAGCAGTAAGAACAGAGAGGGGGAAAGGGAGGAGAGGGAGCAGAAGAAGAGAAGGGGAAGGGAGGAGAGGGTGCAGGAGGGGGGAGAGGGAGCAGAAAAAGAGAGGGGGAAGGGAGGAGAGGGTGCAGGAGAGGAAGCAGAAGAACAAAAAGGGGGAAGGAAGGAGAGGGTGCAGGAGAGGAAGCAGAAGAACAGAAAGGGGGAAGGGAAGGGAGGAGAGGGGGCAGGAGGGGGGAGAGGAAGCCGAAGAACAAAAAGGGGGAAGGAAGGAGAGGGTGCAGGAGAGGAAGCAGAAGAACAGAAAGGGGGAAGGGAAGGGAGGAGAGGGTGCAGGAGGGGGGAGAGGAAGCCGAAGAACAGAAAGGGGGAAGGAAGGAGAGGGTGCAGGAGAGGAAGCAGAAGAACAGAAAGGGGGAAGGGAAGGGAGGAGAGGGTGCAGGAGGGGGGAGAGGAAGCCGAAGAACAAAAAGGGGGAAGGAAGGAGAGGGTGCAGGAGAGGAAGCAGAAGAACAGAAAGGGGGAAGGGAAGGGAGGAGAGGGTGCAGGAGGGGGGAGAGGAAGCCGAAGAACAAAAAGGGGGAAGGAAGGAGAGGGTGCAGGAGAGGAAGCAGAAGAACAGAAAGGGGGAAGGGAAGGGAGGAGAGGGTGCAGGAGGGGGGAGAGGAAGCCGAAGAACAGAAAGGGGGAAGGAAGGAGAGGGTGCAGGAGAGGAAGCAGAAGAACAGAAAGGGGGAAGGGAAGGGAGGAGAGGGTGCAGGAGGGGGGAGAGGAAGCCGAAGAACAAAAAGGGGGAAGGAAGGAGAGGGTGCAGGAGAGGAAGCAGAAGAACAGAAAGGGGGAAGGGAAGGGAGGAGAGGGTGCAGGAGGGGGGAGAGGAAGCCGAAGAACAAAAAGGGGGAAGGAAGGAGAGGGTGCAGGAGAGGAAGCAGAAGAACAGAAAGGGGGAAGGGAAGGGAGGAGAGGGTGCAGGAGGGGGGAGAGGAAGCCGAAGAACAGAAAGGGGGAAGGAAGGAGAGGGTGCAGGAGAGGAAGCAGAAGAACAGAAAGGGGGAAGGGAAGGGAGGAGAGGGTGCAGGAGGGGGGAGAGGAAGCCGAAGAACAAAAAGGGGGAAGGAAGGAGAGGGTGCAGGAGAGGAAGCAGAAGAACAGAAAGGGGGAAGGGAAGGGAGGAGAGGGTGCAGGAGGGGGGAGAGGAAGCCGAAGAACAAAAAGGGGGAAGGAAGGAGAGGGTGCAGGAGAGGAAGCAGAAGAACAGAAAGGGGGAAGGGAAGGGAGGAGAGGGTGCAGGAGGGGGGAGAGGAAGCCGAAGAACAAAAAGGGGGAAGGAAGGAGAGGGTGCAGGAGAGGAAGCAGAAGAACAGAAAGGGGGAAGGGAAGGGAGGAGAGGGTGCAGAAGGGGGGAGAGGAAGCCGAAGAACAAAAAGGGGGAAGGAAGGAGAGGGTGCAGGAGAGGAAGCAGAAGAACAGAAAGGGGGAAGGGAAGGGAGGAGAGGGTGCAGGAGGGGGGAGAGGAAGCCGAAGAACAAAAAGGGGGAAGGAAGGAGAGGGTGCAGGAGAGGAAGCAGAAGAACAGAAAGGGGGAAGGGAAGGGAGGAGAGGGTGCAGGAGGGGGGAGAGGAAGCCGAAGAACAAAAAGGGGGAAGGAAGGAGAGGGTGCAGGAGAGGAAGCAGAAGAACAGAAAGGGGGAAGGGAAGGGAGGAGAGGGTGCAGGAGGGGGGAGAGGAAGCCGAAGAACAAAAAGGGGGAAGGAAGGAGAGGGTGCAGGAGAGGAAGCAGAAGAACAGAAAGGGGGAAGGGAAGGGAGGAGTGGGTGCAGGGAGCGCAAGGGAGGAGGGAAGGGGAGCAGAAGAAGAGAAAGGGAAGGGAGGAGAGGGTGCAGGAGGGGGAGGGGGGAGAGGGAGCAAAAGAAGAGAAAGGAGGAAGGGAGGAGAGGGTGCAGGGGAGCGCAAGGGAGGGAGGAAAGGGAGTGGAATAAGAGAAGGGGGAAGGGAGGAGAGGGTACAGGAGAGGGTGCAGGAGAGGGAGCAGAAGAAGGGAAGGGGAAGGGAGAAGAAAGAGAGAGACAGCAGAATGGGAAAGGGAGAGGAAATGGAGAGACAGTAGAAAGAGGAAGGGAGGGAAAGGGAGAGACAGCAAAAGGGGAAGGAAGAAGAAATATGAGCGGAAAGGGGAAGGGAGAGGAAAGGGAGACATAGCAGAAGAGGAGGAGAGATTAGAGATCAAGAGAGTGGAAGTGAGAAGAAGAGGAGAGACAGTAGAAAGAGGAAGTAGGATAAAGAAGCAAATGGAAACCGATAGGAAGAAACAATAGAAAGGGAAAGAGAGAGGGAGATAGGAGAAGGGAATTAAGAGAGACAGTAGAATTGGGGATGGAGGAGAAGGAACAAGAGAGGGGAAGTGAGAGGGAAGGAAGAAACAGCAGGAAATGGAAAGGGGAAGAAGAGGGAACAAGAGAGAAGGGAGAAGAAAGGGAGAGACAGCAAAAGGGGGAATAGGAAAGAAGAAGAAGCAAAAGAGGAAACCAGAGTTAAGAAAGACAGTAGAAAGGAGACGTAGGGGACCAAGAGAATGTAAGAAAGACGAAAGGGAGAGAGAGCAAATAGGGGAAGAGGGAAAAAGAAGCAGAAGAGGGGAAGGGAAAGTTAAAATCGTGGGGAGGGGAGAATCAGCAAACGGGGAAGGGGGGGGGGGAGGGGGGGGGGAGAAGGACCAACAGAGAGAAAGGGAGAGGAAAGGGAGACCGAGACCCGCCTCTCGTGCCAAACAAGAAATATGCTAAAGGCGCTATGTATCCGTCAATGAGACTGTGCCTGGCAACAACTCCACGTACCTGTTTGTGTGTCTGTTAGTGTCATGAAGAAGGAGGGGGGAGGATGGGGGAGGTGGAGGAGTAGGAGGAGGAGAAGATGATGAAGAAAAAGAAGAAAAAGAAAAAGAAGG
>NC_061829.1:38607678-38627678 GCF_019202785.1 Penaeus chinensis
CGGCTCCGGATTTTTCTTCAGGGTTGACCCCCGAAGCCTTTTTCGTCTTAAAAATGCCAAAAGGCACTGGTGAACTCCGTTAGCCTTTGACCATACATAGGACTAACCCAGTATTTGGAAATCCGCACACAGACACACACACACACACACATACATACATACAAATATATATATATATATATATATATATTTACACACACACACACACACAGACACACACACACAAACATACACACCCACACATCACACACTCACACACACACATATATATATATATATATATATATAAATATATATATCGTGAGTGTTTGTGTGGGTATGTATATATGCATCTGTGCTTGTGTGGAGGTATATTTGCTAGGATTTATCTCTCTGTATTTTTACTTTACCAGAATTGAGGGTATATAGTGTTGCGATATTTACTAACTGTTATTTTTTTCGTTTATTTACATTCACTTAGCAAATAGAGTACAGGCAAAGTTCAAGTCCCTTGCAATATTTCTGTTATATATAGATGAACATACAAATAACTGAATATATATAAATATATATATTTATGTATGTGTGTGTGTGTGTGTGTGTGTGTGTGTGTGTGTGTGTGTGTGTGCGTGCGTGTGTGTATACACACACACACACACACACACACACACACACACACACACGCGCGCGCGAGCGCGAATATATATAAATATAGATATATAAGTATATATATGTAATGCAGACACATACACAATCACACTCATATATATATATATATATACATATCTATATACACACACAAACATAAATGCATATACGTTTATATATGTATATATACACCCCAACACGCATATATGTAAATATTTGTATGCATTGATATGGATATATATACATATATATGTATATTCATATATATATAAACATGCATATATATATATACTTATATATATACATATACACACTCAAACACACACACACACACACACACATATATATATATATAAACATATATATATATACACACAGACATATGAATATATAATGTATTTATACGTTGTACATGTAGTATATATACACAGACACATATGTATGTATTTAAATAAATAAATATTTATATGTGTGTGTATGTGTGTGTGAATGTGTGTGTGTGTGTGTGTGTGTGTGTGTGTGTGTGTGTGTGTGTGTGTGTGTGTGTGTGTGTGTGTGTCTGTGTGTGTGTACGTGAGTGTATGTGAGTGTGAGTGTACGTATATATATGTGTGCATAAGTGTACATATTCAAGTTATTTACAAATTACAACGATAACCAGTCGTCATTCAGAATCTAACAACACCTAACACACCTAACAACACAATTACACGGAACCAGGCGGCAGCAAACAGTTTGAACAAATACTAATTGGTTATCCAATTATTAGAGATGGCACCATTAACCACCGTACATGTAGTTCATTAAATGATAATTGTTCACTTAGTCGAAAAATAGTCACGTAGTTTACAGAGGATAGATAAATTAATCTTGTTTCCAATAGGTTCTCATTACCGAGAAAATCACCACAATTTACTTAGCTGTTGGGGTCGTTTTCTCGTTTATATAAATAAATGAATAGATAAATAAATAAATATATATATATAAATGTATATACATATATATATATTGTTTTTGTTAAGGAACATCTTTGATGAAAAACAACCTTCATTCATATTTTTTCTGAATAAGAAAAGAGTTGAATGATTTTAATAGAAAGAAAAATACAGATTTGCAAAAAAGAAAAATATCAATGATAATAATCAAATAAAAGGAAAAGACAGAAGGACAGGTTGAATGTTGATAACTTCGTGAAAGTCACAATTTCCTCTCTTAGATTTCCTGCAAGATATTTCTGTCTCAGACGTCAAGCCGCGCACCATTTACCTGCTCAGATTCTTGTCACGCGATGAAGTGATAGCTACAAGAAAACCTCGAGATATTTACGAGTAATTCGTTCATATTTTTATTTGTTTATTGTGATTATAACAGTTTGCTCTATTTTCACTCATTTTGTCTTTCCATTATTCATTTTTACTTCTTTCCACTCTGTTTAGTACAGTGCCATTACTTAGTACTATGGAAAATGACATATTTTTCTTGGTCGTTGCATCTATTTATGTTTTCATTACGTAATACACAGCCACTGTTAACGTTGACATATATATTTTCATTACATAGTACTGAGCTATTGTTAACGTTGACATATATGTTATTATAATATTTCGACATTTTCCTTTACACAGAAACGACACCGGGTTCGAGCAAGATTCGAACGCTTTGTTTACATTCGCCATTCCAGACTTTTTAAGGTGAGAATTTCTTGGTACGTTTGATATTGTAATTAACATATACTATATATGCTGTGAATGAGAATGTATATATTAAAAGGCAAGTAGCTATTATAAGTGTGCAGTCCCCGTATAGGAAATTAGGTTATTTTGGGAAACAAACATATTAAAGATAACGATAGATAAGGTGAAGGAGTTACGTTCATGTCGGGCAAAAGGTGAGAGAGACTTATTTACAAGTTGTACATTTAATCACACAGTTTAGTGTTTAAGGGCTTATATTTTTCAAACATCTCACGTGCCATATTTTGTAAACATTTTGTGATATATATATATATATATATATATATATATATATATATATTTATATATACACATATGTACATATATATGCATATATATATACACATATACATATATATACATATATATACATATATATACATATATATATACACATATATACACATTATATATATACATATATATATACATTATATATATACACATATATATGTATGTGTATATATGTATATATATATGTATATATATGTATATATATGTATATATATGTATATATATGTATATATATGCATACAATTTTAAGATGTATATAGCAAATGATAATAGCAAAATACACGAGGAGGGCCTATGTTGCTCTGTAAGATACCCCTGCGAGATATAGAATATTATGCTTTTGATTTCGAGCGCGTTCCAATATTCTAATCTCTTGAAGGCATTGATATAAAAATAGAAGTTGATAAATTACTCAAATAGTTTATATTGAAGAAATGAAACAAGCATACAACTGCAGTAGGATAAGCGATGTTATTTGTAATTATAACTTAGCATTACCAGTTACGTAGTGGCTGAGTTCATGAAAGCCATATTACGTAATTTTATATATATTCTTATGCCTACATATCACAGCTGTTTCGATATTTTTTCTCGGAAAAGTGGCATTACCCTTCATTATTTGCTTCAAGACTTTAAAACACTTTAATACCTATAGATATGACACACACTCGTAATTACACACACACCTGATCACATAGCATATTGCAGGCCTCTTTCGACCATCCACCGAAGAAGGGGCCATATTCTCTATGGTGTGTGATCTTCAGTGGGTAATTATAATTTCGTTTAATCATTTACGTATCTGCTTCGGTCTCTTGAAGTTTTAAGGCACGTATCCTCCCTTGGGGTAATTACATACCATCCTATGCTAACATGACCCATATATTTCACATATTTGGACACGGTATACCTCAAATATTGGGTAGTAGAAGTGAAAAGAAATCAAACAATATTTTATCACTGCGATTTATTAAGGTTAACTTTTTTTTTTTTTTTTTTTCTTTACATATTTTGACTTACTTTTATCATTATATAAAGCTAACATAGAAAAGCTGTTTATTATATCTTACACGGGAATTATACATAAATTATTAGATAATAGATAATGAGCGAGTGAGTGAGAGAGTGAATAAGTGAGTGGGCGAGTGAGTGAGCGAGTCAGTAACTGTGTGAGTGAAGGAATGAATGAATGAGTGAGTGAGTGAATAAGTGAGTGGGCGAGTGAGTGAGCGAGTCAGTAACTGTGTGAGTGAAGGAATGAATGAATGAGTGAGTGAGTCCGTGCGTCCTAGTGTGCGCGCGTGTGTTTATACATACCACTTGCCTTCTACCTTTATTTTTTAGAGATACTAGGTTTTCCGGGCAGTTTACGATTTTCAGTGACGTCATTGTTAATAAAATGAAAAAAATAAACATTGGTAAATGAATAAAAAACACCCTTTACGCCATCGCCTGCCTTGAACGGTCTAGTGGTCATAAAGGGACAAGAGTGGCTATTCACGCTCTCGTTGGGTCATTGGATGATCTGTGTTCATGAATATAATATAGTTCGGTTGTGAAATTGTATGTGAAGTGACGTGGTTGAGTATTTGTGTCTGTCGATTCTCAAGATCAAATGTAAGTGGGTTATATTTAACAATGTGTATATTTTATGTATATGAGAGTATGTATATTTCAAGGGGGGTTCTGCAACTACCCCCATGCTCTCTGTTAATGGGTATTTAAGCTTGTTGCGCCATTTCGGGTGATCTAAATAAGAACACACGACAAACTGCTTAGTCATTTGTTTGTAATTATCCGCACTCCACTTACTCTTTTGACATTAAGACAATTGTTTTTGTTTTGTATTTAGTGGAAGGTCAGAGTGTCGGATGCATAATTATAGAACTTTGTTGTATAATTAGGCATGTTGCATACATCATTACCAATAAAAGCGAGAACCTCTCAGACAGGATTAGAACCCGGGCGCAACCACGAGAAACGAGTAAGTAAATAAGACAAAGCATTTGCAGTCTAATGGCGTGGTTGCGGACGGGTTAGATTCCTGTGAGATAGTTGAGGCATTCTATGGAAATCACTGTATTGCTGCAATTTATTTAAATATCTTGATTTTTGCAATGACGCATGTTTTTTTTTATTGATCAGGGGGGGAGGGGATAAAACAAACCAACAAAAAATGCAGTTCAACCAAAAGTTTTGTAAATAGTATTTCAATAACATCCTCCTATAAATAAATAGAAATGTGTTTACAGTGTATGGCACATGAAGATATATCATATGTTAACATTATTTCATGATGTATATTTATTATTTTTTCAGGTTATCCCCACTCAAAAAACAACTAAAAAAACAGCTCATCATAAAGGTTAGTAAATAATGTTTTACTTATAACCTCTTTAAAAAAAAAAAAAAAAAAAAAAAAAAAAAAAAAAAAAAAAAAAAAAAAAAAAAAAAAAAAAAAAAAAAACATAGTGGTATATCTTGACATGAATTAACAGTATAAATCGTTTACTTTCAGAAATATAAAGAAACTGCACACACTGCAACTCATCATAAAGGTTAGTAAAAACACTTTAGAAATATTTAACGAAAACCGCGTCTACTTTGGCGGCGAACAGGCGCGGGCAGTCGCCGTTTCCCTTCTGGGTTTTCATCAAAAACAAATTAATATATCAATTTTATGCTCATTAAGTCTCTTATGTACCGTCGGTGAGTGACCGCTTGAAATGCGATGCTCATTTAAGAAAAGTAAACATTCTTACGTTAGGTCGCCGGCGCTAACTCGTCGCCATTGCGCTCTGAGTTAGCAAGCTTCTCGCCCGCCCGCGGCAGCTCGCGGCATCTCGCTCCTAGTCTCGACGCGGCCTGGGAAAGCGAAGGGAAGGTTGGGTCTATGCAAATTAACCCACTCGGCGCGGATTCATCCATTGTCTTATACATTGATGGCTCTACAAGTGCTCAGTCACCAAGGAGTCAGTTATACGTCTTACCTACCTCATCCGTTTACCCTTTTCCTTGATTTTTTGAAAGCTTCATCTGTATTATTTTATTATCTATAATGTTATTAATATCTTAATAACAATTTAATAATCATAATATCAGTAACAATGATAATTTCCTTGCTGACTGAGCAAATGTAACAAAATTCACACACAAAAAAAAACAACAACAACAACTACAGGGGACAGTACATAAACCCGTAGTCACTGTATATGTATTATGTAATTATTTATTTCTACACTGCGAGAATCCATACGTGAGAAAATTGTTTCAGTAAGATAATCTTTGATTTTCTGCTACAGACTAAAAAAAAGAAAAAAAAGAAAAAAAAATCCACATGAAAATATATTTAACTATTCATTGATGTTAGTTTTTCAAAGGGCGAGATAGAGAGGGGGGGGGGGGGGTAAGGGTTAAGATCTATAAGAAAAAACATTTTTAACATGCAAACATACACATACATAAATACAATGTATATATATACATATATATACACACACACACACGCAAACTCACACACACACGCACACGCACATGCACACGCACACGCACACGCACACGCACACGCACACGCACACGCACACGCACACACACTCACACGCACACGCACACACACTCACACGCACACGCACACACGCACACGCACACGCACACGCACACGCACACGCACACGCACACGCACACGCACACGCACACGCACACGCACACACACACGCACACGCAAACGCACACACGCACACACGCACACACGCACACACGCACACACATACACACACACACACATACACACACACACATATATATTCACATATATATATATAAATATATATATATATATAAATATATAAAAATATATATACATATATAGATATATATAAATATATATAGATATATAAATATATAGAGATATACATAGATAAATCTATATATAGAGATATACATATATAAATCTGTATATATAGATATATATATATAAGAAAAAAATATATGTGTATATATATATTTATATATATGTATATATATGTATATATGTATATGTATATATGTTTATATATACATATATATATTTAAAAAAAAAATAGTTTTGATTCCATTTATTACAATGGATATTCTTGGTGTGACATACTATCTGTTTCATTTTGCTTCTAAACTATAAATATAAACTGCTAAATATATATATATATATATATATATATATATATATATATATATATGTATGTATGTGTGTGTGTGTGTGTGTGTGTGTGTGTGTGTGTGTGTGTGTGTGTGTATGTGTATGTGTGTGTGTGTGTATGTGTATGTGTATGTATGTGAGAGTGTGTCTGCCTCTCAGTCTGTCTATTCACGTGTGTCGCCATGCACTTTCGATGTAATCAGGAAATAAATTGCCATAAAAGAGGATCTTGAGGGCAAGATGGCATTGACGATAACTGTGCCGAGTGAAGAGAGTTGTCCTGCAAAGGAGAAAATGAGGAATGAGTCACGTGTCTTTTGCTTTTGTTTTCGCGTGTGCTTAAACACGTGGGTCAAACATGTTGTGAACCTGTTTCAGGAATAAGGTTTTTGATAAGGTTTCGGGAAAATGTTGCTACTTTCATCTCTATCATGTGTCTCTTCTCCTCCTCTCCTCTTTAAATTCTACAGGGCGTGAATTAATACTAATTTAGATGGAATTTCTTCCTACAATAGTGACTACAGTATTAACAAATTTTAGACAATATCTGTATTACTCAAATCGTAAGTGTTAATAACTTCCAACATATAAAACACTCATTGCTGTTTCAGGAATGAACGTCAAAATCACAAGTAAAGAAATACGTGAATGAATAAATGGATAAAATGTTAAATAGATAAATAAATCAATTAATTGACAAAAGTTCTAATAGGCCTGAAATAATATGCCGTCGCGCCAATGATAAATAAAGGAAGAAACATATAAAATAAAGAGAAAGAGAAAGAAAGAAAGATAGATAAATAGATAGAGAGATAGACAGATAGATATAAAGAGATAGAAAAAGATAGATAGATAAACTGATAGATAGATAAACAGATAGATAGATAATTAGGTATGTAGATAGATTGGTAGATAGATAGACAGATAGATAAATAATTAGGTAGGTAGATAGATTGGTAGATAAAAAGATAAATAGATAGAAAGATAGGCAAATAGATAGATAGATAAAAAGATAGAAAGATAAATAAAGAGAAGATAGATAAATTGATAGATAAAAAGAAAGAAAGATATATAAAGAGAAGATAGATAAATTGATTGATATAGAGATAGATAGATTGGTTGGTAGATATAGAGGCAGATAGATAGATCGGTTGGTAGATACAGATATAGAGAGATCGGTTGGTAGATAAAGAGATAGATAAATAGATCGGTTGGTAGATACAGAGATAGATAAATAAATCGGTTGGTAGATACAGAGATAGATAAATAGATCGGTTGGTAGATACAGAGATAGATAAATAGATCGGTTGGTAGATACAGAGATAGATAGATAGATCGGTTGGTAGATATAGAGATGAATAGATAGATCGGTTGGTAGATATAGAGATGAATAGATCGGTTGGTAGATGTAGAGATAGATAGATAGACAAATAAATAGACAGCCCTCTAGTTCTCGCTCGCACTTCTGTCACAAGTAGACACACTCCATTACTGGCATTAATGCTACTCAATCGTTTCAAAATTTCCGATAAATTTACGTTCATTTTTTTTTTTTTTTGGGGGGGGGGGAGGGGGAATTCGAAAAAAAAAGAGAGAAAAAAAATAGTGCTTTCTTTTTCTTTTTATGTTTCTCTTCTCCATCGCAAACGGAGCGAAGTAATTACTTGATGTCGGTTAAATGACGTCACGAGGAATGCCTTTTTTTTTTTCTTTTTTTTTCTCTTTTTTGAATGGCGGTTTCTTGGCGGGAAAGTGGGCGGCGGTGATGCTTGATGTTCATGCTGAAGTTGACGATGAAGTTGATGGTGATGTTGAAGTTGATGCTGAAGTTGACGTTGATGTTGAAGTTGACGATGAAGTTGACGTTGATGTTGAAGTTGATGCTGAGGTTGACGTTGATGTTGAAGTTGACGTTGATGTTGAAGTTGACGTTGATGTTGAAGTTGACGTTGATGTTGAAGTTGATGCTGAGGTTGACGTTGATGTTGAAGTTGACGTTGATGTTGAAGTTGACGTTGATGTTGAAGTTGACGTTGATGTTGAAGTTGAAGTTGATGCTGAAGTTGATGCTAAAGTTGATGCTCGTGATGGAATTGATGCTGACGCTCTTGCAGACAAAGGCATTCCCTTGATCTAAACAAGAATTATGAACAACAACAACTATTCCATTTCTTGTGTAATTCTTTTTATCTTTCGTTTCTTTCTTTCTTTCCCTCTACCTTTCATTCATTCTTATTTCTTTCTCTTTCTTTCTTTCCTCTTCTTCCTTCCTCCCTATCTTCATTTCTTTCTTCCTTTTTTTCCCACCTCTTTCTTTCTCTTTTCCTTCCTCCTTATCCTCCTTTCTTTTATTCCTTTTTTCCCACCTCTTTCTTTCTCTCTTCCTTCCTCCTTATCTTCCTTTCTGTCTTTCTTTTTTCCTATCTTTCTTTCTCCCTTCCTTCCTTCCTATCTTCCTTTCTCTCTTCCTTCCTCCTTATCTTTCTTTCTCCCTTTCTTCCTCCCTATCTTCCTTTTTTTTCCTATCTTTCTTTCTCTCTTCCTTCCTCCTCATCTTCCTTTCTTTCTTCTTTTTTCCATACCTCTTTCTTTCTCTCTTCCTTCCTTCCTACCTTTCTCTCTCCCTTTCTTCCTCCCTATCTTCCTTTCTTTTTTTTTATTTTCTCCCTTTTGTCTCCGTCTGATTTAAAGTCTTTGTTCTTTGTTGGAAGGGCGGACTTAAATTCCCCCCAAATCTTGGAAAAGCTCTTAAGATAGTCTCTAAGAACAGCTAAGATATACAGATGCAAGTTTCTGCGTTTCTTTGGAAGTTTCTGTTTCTTTGTTTGTGTCTTTGTTGATTTTTAGAGTTTTCTTGTGAGTTTGTTTTCTTTGCAAGTTTCTGTTTCTTTGTAAATTATTTTGCGAGTTTGTTTCTTTACATTTTTTGCAAGTTTGTGTCTTTGCGAGTTTTCTTTGTATGTTCGTTTTTTTTTGTTTCATATGCAAGTTTCTTTGCAAGTTTATTTGTTTCTTTGTTTCTTTCTAAGTATCTTTGTTTCATTTGCAAGTTTCTTTGTTTCTTTGTAGGTTTCTTTGTTTATTCGTTTCTTGGCGAGTTTCTTTGTCTGTGCGAGTTTCTCTGCTTCTTTGCAAGTTTCTTTGTTTCTTTCCGAGTTTCCTTGTAATCTTAATATTCCCACTTTGGTATTTTTATCGTTCACTCAGGATCGACGCTAAAATGATATGACATATGTGATACGTGGCCAGGGAGGATAGCGATACGTGGCCAAGGGGGATGGCGATACGTGGCCAAGGATGATAGCGATACGTGGCCAAGGAGGATAGCGATACGTGGCCAAGGGGGATGGCGATACGTGGCCAAGGAGGATGGCGATACGTGGCCAAGGGGGATAGCGATACGTGGCCAAGGGGGATAGCGATACGTGGCCAAGGATGATAGCAATACGTGGCCAAGGAGGATAGCGATACGTGGCCAAGGGGGATGGCGATACGTGGCCAAGGGGGATAGCGATACGTGGCCAAGGGGGATAGCGATACGTGGCCAAGGGGGATAGCGATACGTGGCCAGGGAGGATAGCGATACGTGGCCAGGGAGGATAGCGATACGTGGCCAAGGGGGATGGCGATACGTGGCCAAGGGGGATAGCGATACGTGGCCAAGGGGGATAGCGATACGTGGCCAAGGAGGATAGCGATATGTGGCCAAGGAGGATAGCGATACGTGGCCAAGGGGGATAGCGATACGTGGCCAAGGGGGATAGCGATACGTGGCCAAGGGGGATAGCGATACATGGCCAGGGAGGATAGCGATACGTGGCCAGGGAGGATAGCGATACGTGGCCAGGGAGGATAGCGATACGTGGCCAGGGAGGATAGCGATACGTGGCCAGGGAGGATAGCGATACGTGGCCAGGGAGGAGAGCGATACGTGCCCAGGGAGGATAGCGATACATGGCCAAGGAGGATAGCGATACGTGGCCAAGGAGGATGGCGATACGTGGCCAAGGGGGATAGCGATACGTGGCCAAGGAGGATGGCGATACGTGGCCAAGGAGGATAGTGATACGTGGCCAAGGGGGATGGCGATACGTGGCCAAGGGGGACAGCGATACGTGGCCAAGGAGGATGGCGATACGTGGCCAAGGGGGATGGCGATACGTGGCCAAGGAGGATAGCGATACGTGGCCAAGGGGGATAGCGATACGTGGCCAGGGAGGATAGCGATACGTGGCCAAGGGGGATAGCGATACGTGGCCAAGGAGGATAGCGATACGTGGCCAAGGAGGATAGCGATACGTGGCCAGGGAGGATAGCGATACGTGGCCAGGGAGGATGGCGATACGTGGCCAAGGAGGATAGGCGATACGTGGCCAAGGGAGGATAGCGATACGTGGCCAGGGAGGATAGCGATACGTGGCCAGGGAGGATAGCGATACGTGGCCAGGGAGGATAGCGATACGTGGCCAAGGAGGATAGCGATACGTGGCCAGGGAGGATAGCGATACGTGGCCAGGGAGGAGCGATACGTGGCAAGGGGAGGATAGTCGATACGTGGCCAGGGAGGAGAGCGATACGTGGCCAGGGAGGATAGCGATACGTGGCCAGGGAGGATAGCGATACGTGGCCAAGGGGGATAGCGATACGTGGCCAAGGAGGATAGCGATACGTGGCCAGGAGGATAGCGATACGTGGCCAAGGGGATAGCGATACGTGGCCAAGGGGATAGCGATACGTGGCCAGGGAGGATAGCGATACGTGGCCAAGGAGGATAGCGATACGTGGCCAGGGGGATAGCGATACGTGGCCAAGGAGGATGGCGATACGTGGCCAGGAGGATAGGATACGTGGCAGGGGGTAGCGATACGTGGCCAAGGAGGAAGCGATACGTGGCCAGGAGGATAGTGATTACGTTGGCCAAGGGGGAAGCCGATAGTGAGGGAGGATGAGGATACGTGCAGGGAGATAGGATATAGAGATAGATGTTGGTCCAGGTGGATGCGATATGGCGGTGATGGTGGAGTGGTGGTGAATGATGTGGTGGTGATAGTTGGAAGGGTGTCGGTGATGATGTGCCAAGGGTGATAGGATAGTGGCATGAGGGTGGATACGTGGTGGGGTGATGATGCGATCGTGGCATATGGGGTGATATGTGTCGTGTGATGGTGGTGTGATATGTGTAGGGGAAAAGGGAGGTGGATATGATAGAAGATACATTACAGTGGCACAATGGAAGACAGATTAGGAGAGGGAGGATAGCAGATACGTGGAGGGATAGAGCAGAGGAGGAACGATACGTGCCAAGGAGAGAACAAGAACGATGGCAGAGAGAGGAAAGCAGAAAGCAGATGAGCAAAGAGAAGAGAAGAGAAAGAGAGCAAGGAGAGAAGGAAAGTGAGCAGAGGAGAGGTGGATTGAGGACAGAGACAGAGAGCGAATAGAAGACAGAGAAAAGAAGGAAAGTGGAAAAGAGAAGCGAAACGGAAAGGAAAAATGAGACGATAAGTGAGCAGAAGAGAGAGATAGAAGAGAGAAAGGAGAATAAGAAGAAGAGAGAAGAGCAGAAAGTGGTAAAAAAAAAAAAAAAAAAAAAAAAAGCATGTATGGGAAATACATCGTCTCCAGCCTGACAGGATCGAAATGGCCAAGAGTCCTGTCTCGTGGCCTGTTAGGGAGTTTGGCCCGACGTGCAAGGAGGATCGGATTCATTCGGATTATGGCGAGTCGTTGTGGTTCCAAGAAACGATACGTGGCCAGGGAGGATAGCGATACGTGGCCAAGGGGATGGCGATACGTGGCCAAGGAGGATGGCGATACGTGGCCAAGGAGGATAGTGATACGTGGCCAAGGGGGATAGCGATACGTGGCCAGGGAAGAGAGCGATACGTGGCCAGGAGGATGGCGATACGTGGCCAAGGAGGATAGCGACGTACGTGGCCAAGGGGATAGTGATACGTGCCAAGGAGGATTGCGATTTATGTGGCCAGGGAAGAAGTCAATACGTGGCCAAGGGGGTTAGCGATACGTGGCCAGGGAAGAGAGCGATACGTGGCCAAGGAGGATATGATACGTGGTATGTGGCCAAGGGGGGAGAGCGGCGCGTGTGAGGGGCGATGAATATGATGAATTAGAATACTAAGTTAACTACAGAATATTAGATGAATATTAGATATGCTTGGTCTTGGTGATGGTCTTGGTGATGGTGGTGGTGGTGGTGATGATGGTGGTGGTGATGATGGTGTCGGTGATGATGGTGTCGGTGATGATGGTGTCGGTGATGATGGTGTTGGGGATGATGGTGGTGGTGATGATGGTGGTGGTGATGATGGTGTCGGTGATGATGGTGTCGGTGATGATGGTGTCGGTGATGATGGTGGTGGTGATAATGATGGTGAGGGGGAAAAGGAGGAGGTGGATATATAGATAGATACATTACAGTACACAATGACAGACAGATTAAGAGAGAGGGAGAGAGATACAGACAGATAGAGAGAGCGAGAGAGAGGAAGAGAGAGAGACAGAGACAGAGACAGAGAGAGAGAAAGAGAAAGAGAAAGAGAAAGAGAAAGAGAAAGAGAAAGAGAGAGAGAGAGAGAGAGAGAGAGAGAGAGAGAGAGAGGGGTGGGATTGAGACAGAGACAGAGACGAGAAAAAAAGACAGAGAAAGAGCAAGAGAAAAGGGAAAAGAGAAAGCGAAAGAGAAAAGAAAAATAGAAACAGAAAGAGAGAAGAGAGAGAGAGAGAGAAAAGAGAGAAAGAGAAAAAGAAGAAGAGAGAAGAGCAGAAAGGGTTAAAAAAAAAAAAAAAAAAAAAAAAAAAAGCATTGTATGGGAAAACATCGTCTCCAGCCTCGACAGGATTCGAAAATGGCCAAAGTCCTTCGTTCTTCGGGGCCTGTTAGGGAGTTTGGCCCCGACCCGTTCGCGAAAGGAGGTCGGATTCATTCGGATTTATGGCGGTCGTTTGTGTTCCAAAAATAACGAGATCGGCTCATTTGCGGCGTCGCGGAGGAGGGAGGCTGTCGCTCGGTCTCCGTCTGTCTGTCTAATTATCTGTCTATCTATTTTCCTGTCTATCTATTTTCCTATATATCTGTCTATCTGTCTATCCGTCTCTCTTTCTCTTTCTCTCTCTCTTTCTCTTTCTCTTTCTCTTTCTCTCTCTTTCTCTTTCTCTTTCTCTTTCTCTTTCTCTCTCTCTCTCTCTCTCTCTCTCTCTCTCTCTCTCTCTCTCTCTCTCTCTCTCTTTTTCTCTCTCTTTCTTTCTCAACCTTTCTCTCTCTCTCTCTCTCTCTCTCTCTCTATCCCTCTTTCTCTCTATCCCTCCCTCCCTCCCTCCCTCCCTCCCTCCCTCCCTTTCTTTCTCTCTCTCTCTCTCTCCCTCTCCCTCTCCCTCTCCCTCTCCCTCTCCTTCTCCCTCTCCTTCTCCTTCTCTCTCTCCCCCTTTTCCCTCTCCCTCTCTCTGTATATTTCTCATTCACACATTAATTTATCTGTTTATCATAAATTTCGACGATGATAATTAAGCGTGTGATAAGAAATCGTTCGTGTGAGAGACGCGTTGGGATTTTCTTTTTCTTTATTTCATATTCATCTTATCTGTTTTTGTTTTATTTGTTTGGTTGCTTTGCTGTTTCTTATTTATTCATTTATGTATTTATTTATTTATTTATGTGTCAAGTTTTTCGTACTTTTTTCCCCCCAGAGTGAACGAAATATGTTTTTCTTTTAAATTTTTAATTCACTTATTTATGTATTTATTTATGCGTCTTTCATAGTAAAAACTATTTTTAATAACTATTTTTTAGCGATGCAACCGGCACGGCAACTAACAATATTACAGAATATTGTAAAGCCACATTCTCTAATCAGTCTTGAGAAACAAAGAGAATTAGGCGAAACATGCTTCAGAAACTCTAATCTTTATTTCTTTATCGGCGAGACAGATGTAAGAAACTTAATCACTCTTAAGTATGGAAGTAAAGTATAGACAGCGTTGATAGGCCGGGTAAAACATGCTTCAGAAACTTTTTTTTTTTTCGGCGAAGCAAACGCAAGAGACTGAAACGAGCTGTGAATCACGCTTAAGAAACGAATAATTATTTTTTTAAACGAGTCGACAAGCCGGATGAAACGGGCTTCAGAAACTCGTATCTTTTGCTTTTTTTTTTATCCGGCAAGACAGACGCAAGAAACTGAAACGGGCTGTGAATCATTCTCAAGAAACGAATAAAATTAAGAAAACGAGTCGACCGACCGGATGAAACGTGCTTCAGAAACTCCAATCTTTGGTTGATATTTTTTTCCGGCGAGGCAAACGTAAGTAACTGAAACGGCCTTTGAATCACCTGAAAAAAAAGTGAAAGAGAGGAAGCTGATTCAGTGTGGTCGTGGGAAGATGGGTGGAGGCGGTGGTAGCGTGGTTGAAGGGTGGAGGTGGAGGCGAACGAGAGCCGGTGGAAGAAGGGAGGTGGAGGCGAACGAGAGGCGGTGGAAGGAGGGAGGTGGAGGCGAACGAGAGGCGGTGGAAGGAGGGAGGTGGAGGCGAACGAGAGCCGGTGGAAGGGTGGAGGTGGAGGCGAACGAGAGCCGGTGGAAGGAGGGAGGTGGAGGCGAACGAGAGGCGGTGGAAGGAGGGAGGTGGAGGCGAACGAGTGGGGATGGAGGCAAGCATGCAGCGGTGGAAAAAGCGGAGGTGGAGGCGGTGGAATAGAGAGGCGAACGGGGTTGGTGGAGAGCGGAGGTGAAGGCGAATCGGGTTGGTGGAAAAGGGAGGTGGAGGGGTGGAGGTGAACGATGGGTGGCTTAAGAGCGGCGTTGGAAGCGAACCAGCGGAGGTGGAAGAGTGGCGGTGGAGGCGAACAAGAAGGCGAACGAACGATGGTGGAAGAGCGGCGGTGGCAGCGGCGGTGGCAGCGGCGGTGGCAGCGGGCAGCGGCAGCGGGCGGCCGGCCGGGCGGGTGGCTGGCCGGGCGCGGAGCCACAGTGTCACTGGTGCGGTCGTCAGGGAAGCCACGCGTCAGTGCAGCTCTGGTGTGCGTCATCACGTGTCAGTGCGGTGTTAGTGAGGTCGTGGCGGCCGTCGCGAGAGCAGCGTCGCGCGAGCGGAGTGCGAGCCGGAGCGGTGAAGCGGCACGAGTGTGGAGAACGAGAGTCGCGCGAACACTGTGCGAGGGAGGAGGAGGTGTAAACACTCGGGCGGTGTTGGTTGGGCGGCGGTGTTTACATGATGACGGTGGCGGAGGCGGAGTTGGTGCGGCGTGCGGCGGAGAAGGGCCGGAGCGCATCATTTTGCGCTCCCTCCCAGCCGCTGTCCGCCCTCCACTCCGCGCACTCCTCGTCAGATATCCACATGGATGCCCGAGCCCACGCGGCGGCCTTCGTCCAGGCTCAGCAGCAGGCATCCTCCAGCCCGAGGGCGAGGCTGAAGGCGTCGCAGGCGGCGCGGCGCTCGCAGTCCTGCCGCGTGCAGGGCTCGCGGCCGCCCCGCGTGCGTCGCAGGGAGTCCCCGAGGGGCTCCGAGGTCGGCGTCGAGCTCGACGAGGACGCGAATGCCTCCTTCGCGGGCGCCGACAGGACGGGCGGTGAGGCCTCCTACAACCCCTTCCTCCGCAAAGTGCCCTCCTGCGGCCGGCTGGTCACCCTCACGCCCGACGGCGGCGGCAGCGGCGAGGATGCCGAAGACTCGCCCGTGCTACGCCGATCAGCGTCCGCCCGCCGCCCGCGCCCGCCCACAGCCTCATCCCCCAGCCACTCCCCCACGCCCACGCGAGTGACCCGTCCAGCACAGAAGAGCCGATCGACGGTGAAGAGGAGCTCGGCCAACTCGGGCTCCCGGCGCGGGGGCGCGGCCGGCGCCGGCTACCTCGACGTCAAGCCCTCGGGCTCCAACGAGTGCCTCGACCCCGACGCCTACCTGCTCAGGACCTTCTCGACCACCAACAAAGGTCAGTCTCCATCCGGGCAAACTGCCTGCAACCTGGCGCGCCGTCCGAGGGGCGCAGCGGGCACCTGGGGAAGGCATTGCCCGCGGGGCCGTGTGACCGCGTGCTGTGCCATACCGTGTCCTTGCCGCACTTCGGGGAAGAGATGCTCTTCACCGAAGCAGAAACGCTTATTTTTAAGATAATTAAAAAGTCTGTGACATTGCTCGAGTCAGTACTTGATTAGTAATTATTAATGATCGCAGAAACATATTTATAAATTATCATTACATGTAAATCATTATCATTCGGAGTATATTCTACGAGACGTTATTCAATAACCTTAGTTCTTATACCAACAAATAACAAATCTTGAAATTCTTTTGGGTTTACATTAGCGAATGGAATTTACTGTTATAGTTATCATGTGGACAGTTATTGCAGAATGGTTAGATAACAGCTGATATATTATCATAAGGATAAGATTATTCTGACAGTTCTATTTTTTTTTCAAAGTGCTTTAACTGAATTTCTTAACCGGAGAGAAGGAGAAGGAGAAGGAAAAGAAGATTTATCGATTAATAAGAATGAGAAGAAGAAGAAGAAGAAGAAGAAGAAGAAGAAGAAGAAGAAGAAGAAGAAGAAGAAGAAGAAGAAGAAGAAGAAGAAGAAGAAGAAGAAGAAAGAGGAAGAAACACTATTACCTGAACAATGGTACAGCCAGCTGACGTCCAGGACGAGGTGTGGGGCACCTGGATGACGTCATAACCATTCCACTCCGTGATTGGTGGCCAAGTAAATTACGCGATGTAATACACGTCACATGATTGGCTGCCTCTCAATTCCTTTGTGTTACCTGTTGTTTGATTGGCTTGCTGTCGCCAAGTATTTGTTTGGCGCCATGATTTAATTACACTTCGATTTAGATCTGCAACCGGGCATTTCGCGCGGGAAATTTTCACGCGATTTTCATGGCTGTTCAGATAAGAAAATGAAATGTTATATGTAAAAGGAAAAACGAAAACGGCGTAGGCGCTTTCCGTTTTTTTTTCTTTTCTCTGGCAGCTACGATCTATTTTTATATCAGTGACGTTTGACAGTTGCCATTCTGGGGGTGAAATTCTATAGTAAAAAGAGGGAAGAAATATGTCACCATATTTATCTGCCTACACCGTATCATCTCTATTTTTATATCTATATTTAGTTTCTTTGCTGCTTATTATATGTCAATTATATATATATATATATATATATATATATATATATATATATATGTATATATATATGTATATATGCCTGTGTGTGTGTGATATTTACATATATAAACGCAATGAAAGAAGTAAGTAAAAGAACAAATTACCCTCTTGTTGCATGAACAGCTTCTTGTTCCAAACGCATCTTGTAATTCATTCTGATTATTCCCCGATCGAATTGCAACTCTGATTTCGTCCTTTGTGGCCGCGTTGCATCACCGGATAAATGTAGGCAATTCACTGAGCAAAAATAAGGTTGCAACCGACACGTTTCACAATGTTTCAGCCAGCTTCAGCGGTCACAGTTTAGAAGATTAAACCAAAGATCGCGGGTACAAGGTAAGATAATCAAGCCAAAAATAGAAGTTGCGATATCTAAAAAAAACAAAAAATAAAAAAACAAAAAAAAACGAAATATTCAGCCAGCATCAACGGTCACGGTTGACAATATTCAGCCAAGAACAACGGAAGTTAGGACATTCAATCCAAAAAAGAAGTTACGATATGAAAAACAAACAAAAAAAAACAAAAACAAAAAAAAAACATATGCAAAGCCACGGTCACAGCTTACAATATATTCAACCATGAGCAACAGACATAAGTTAAGACATTCAACCACAAAACAACGCGAGAAGTTCGCCACATTCAACCCAGCATCAACGGCCACAGTTTACAACATTCAACCCCAAAGGCACAGACACAAGGTACACTATCCATCCAACCTTCTGCTCAGTATAGCTTGGGTTTAACCTCATCTGTAAACACACACACACCAAAAAAAAAAAAAAAAATGAGGGAAAAGTGAAGTCGCCTGAGCAGTTTACTCACAACTAAGGGCGCAGTGGCAGAGTAAATGGCGTAATGAGACAAGTTTACCCATGGTTTATGTAAGAACCGTGTTTACTTTTGTGGGGAGAAGTGGAGTGAGGGTGAGGAGGGACTGGGGAGAGGAGAGGATAGGGGTGGGGATGGTGGAGAGGATGGGAGTGGGGAGAGGAGAGGATAGGGATGGGGGTGGGGACGGTGGAGAGGATGGGACGGAGGCGTGAGGGTGAGGACAAGTGATAAGAAGGAAAGGAGGTAGGAAGGGAGGGTGGGAAGGTGTGTGGTTGAGGAGGAGATGAGAGAGGGTGAGCAAGGAAGGGGGTGTGAGGGTGAGGAGGAGAAACGGAGAGAGGATGAGGAGGGAAGGGGGTGTGAAGGTGAAGAAGAGAAGTGATAAGAGGGCGAGGGGGGGAGGGAGGGAGGGAGGGAGGAAGGAAGGAAGGAAGGAAGGAAGGAAGGAAGGAAGGAAGGAAGGAAGGAAGGAAGGAAGGAAGGAAGGAAGGAAAGAAGGGAGGAAGGAAGGAAGGAAGGAAGGAAGGAAGGAAGAAGGAAAGAAGGAAAGAAGGAAAGAAGGAAGGAAGGAAGGAAGGAAGGAAGGAAGGAAGGAAGGAAGGAAGGTAGGTAGGTAGGTAGGTGTGAGGGGGAGAAAGGAGAGAGGGAGGGAGGGTGAGAAGGGAAAGAGGTATGAGGGTGAGGAAGGAGAGAAGGAGGGAGGTGTGAGGGTGTGGGAGAGGAAGGAGGGTAACAAGGAAAATGTGAAAGGAATAAGGTAAGTGGTGGTGGTGTGTGTGTGTGGGGGGGGGGGGGGGGGGGAGGAAAGGATGGAGGGAAGGGTTCGGGTCAGAATTGCGGGAGAAGAAAGGATAGATAAAGATGGGGGAGAGGAAAGGTGGAGAAAAGGGTGGATGATAAGGATTATGGGAGAGGATGAGGGATGAAGTTGGAAGCAAGGGAGAAGAAAATGGCATGGAAAGGACCAGGATAAGAATAAGGAAGAAGATAGGAAAAGATAAAGATAGGGGTAAGGGAGGGAGAAGAAAGAGAACATAGTAAGAAGAAAGTTAATCTATGGATGTAGGAGACGAAGAAGACGGAAAAGAAAAGGTAAGGGGAGGAAGCGAGGAAAGATAGGGAATGGAAGAATAACAAAGGAGAGATAGAATGAAGAATAA
>NC_061829.1:38637560-38640060 GCF_019202785.1 Penaeus chinensis
CTCTCTCTTCGTCTCTCTCTCTCTCTCTCCTCTCTCTCTCTCTCTCTCTCTCTCTCTCTCCTCTCTCCTCTCTCTCTCTCTCCTGTTCACTCATCTCATCTCTCCTTCTCTCCTCTCCCACCTCTCTGCTCTCTCCTCCCTCTTCTCTCCCTCTCCTCTTTCCTACGTCTCTGCTCACTCTCCCTCTCCATTCTCCCTCTCCACTCTCCCTCTCCACTCCCTCTCCACTCTCCTCTCCACTCTCCCTCTCACTCTCTCTCCTGAGCTTTGACAATTAAGAGCACTTCATACCCGAGTCGAGAGCAACCATCCAGCTGTTGCTCATCCAGAGAAGAAGGGTGGTTGCCAAATGCTAGTTTTCTCTGGTATGTTTGTGTTTGTTTGTTTATGTGGGTGCACTTAAATCTAAGAGCGTGTTTTAGATTTCAGTGCACGCACGCACGGACTTTCGTTTGCATGCTCGCAGGCGCTCACGCACGCACTCACTCACTCACTCACTCACTCACTCACTCACTCACTCACTCACTCACTCACTCACTCACTCACTCACTCACTCACTTACTCACTCACTCACGCACGGACGTACTCACCACACTTACACGCACACATACACACACACACACAGACACACACACACACACACACACACACACACACACACACACACACACACACACACACACACACACACACACAACACACACACACGTGATAGCTAGAGAGTGAGAGAGACAGAGACAAAGAGCGAGAGCGAGAGAAAGAGATTCTTCCAAGGATTCCTGATCATCGATGCGTCCCTTCGCACACGTGGGGGGGAAGGGGGGGGGGGTGAGGCTGCTGTCGATGGAACCCTAAATATCTAAGTAGGAGAGACTGCTGTGGCATCATCTCATGCTATGGGTTCAGCTGTTTCTCCAGCTGCTCCTGCTTCTCTCCGTCTCTCTTTCGTGGTTATCTGTCCTTGGTGTTCCTCTCGCTCTTTCTTACTGTCTCTTTGTCTTTCTATTCCGGTTTCTCTATGTTTCCCTCTCTGTCTTCTATCTCTCTCACTTTCTCTATATATACACCCCGCCCCTCTCTCTCTCTTCTCTCTCTCTCTCTCTCTCTCTCTCTCTCTCTCTCTCTCTCTCTCTCTCTCTCTCTCTCTCTCTCTCTCTCTCTTTCTTTTCCCTTCCTTCACTCCCTCCCTTGTGTGCTGTGAGGTGCAGTGTCAGCGGTCTCGTCAGCAATCATGCTGACCCGCGTTCAATTCCCTCACCGCCAGTTGATGATAACCCGTTTAATTCCTTGCACACAGGCAGCAATTTAGAAGCAAAATGAAACAGGCCGTCTGTCGCTCCAAGAATAACCTGTCGCTCCAAGAATATAACTAAATTTAATCTAATGTCAGTCTATACCTCCTTCCCTTTCCGTCTTCCTCTATTTGTTCCTCTTCTCCTCTACCTCTCTCCCTCTCCCTCCTTCCCTACCTCCCTTTCTCCTTTCCCTCCTTCCCTTCCCCTTCCCCCTCCCCCACTCCTTCTCCTCTTCCTCTTCCCTTCCCTCTTTCCCTCTCCCCCTCCCTCTCTCCTCCTCCCTCCCCCCCCCCCCTCTCTATCCGGTTGAAAACAGCATTTGCTTGACGCTGAGGTTAACAAGGTATAATTATTATTGTGATTAGATTAGGCAGCTCCCGTTACCCAGCACTCGGAGCTAATGGTCGTGGGCGAAGGCAGGGTGCGTTTTACCGGACTTGGAGGAAGAAACGACACGAAACGATCGATGTAATAAGATCCGAATGCGATACGAAGTGATAGATAAGGTTAGAAAAGATACGAAATGGCTGAGGTACGAAAACGAGACAAAATGATCGATGCGAATACGATACGAATACGATACAGTTATAGATAAGGATAGAAATGATACGAAATGGCTTATGTGATAAGGTACGAAAACGACACGAAATGATCGATGTGATTAGGTTCGAAACGACACGAGGTGATCGATGCGATTAGGTACGGAACGAAACGAAATGATCGATGCGATATGACACGAAACGAAATGAAATACAAGGCAAGGAATAATACGACTTAGAACGATTGTAAACGACGAAAAACTATGGAAGACACCAAACGAGACAATTGCAAATGACATGAAGCAATGTTGATGTGACACGAAACCATACAACACACGACACGAAATGACACTTTATTACACACAACGATGCGACACATTACGATGAAACACGTTAGGATTAGAAAAAAAAAAATGGACATAAGATTATTGAATGAGAGTGTGTAAGAACGTACGCTTGATAAATCACGAAACGACTCAAAATGTCACGAAACGACATAGAACGATACGAAACGACTCAAAATGTCAGGGAACGACCCAGAACGACACGAAACGACTCAAAATGTCACGGAACGACACAGGACGACACGAAACGACACAGAACGACACGAAACGACTCAGAACGACACAAAACGACTCAAAATGTCAGGGAACGACACGAAACGAC
>NC_061829.1:38653339-38655839 GCF_019202785.1 Penaeus chinensis
CCCCCCCCTTGCGCCTTCCCCTTCACCCCTCCCCCTCCCCTTTCCCCCTCCCCCTTCTTGCGCCTTCCCCTTCACCCCCCCCCCTTGCGCCTTCCCCCTCACCCCACCCCCCCTTGCGCCTTCCCCTTCACCCCTTCCCCCTCCCCCCTCCCCTTCTTGCGCCTTCCACTTCCTCCTTCCTCTGGCGTAGGTACAGCTAATTAAAGGTTTATTGATTCGCCAGTTCCTGCTTTGGTGTCTCGTTCTACTCATGTTTAATGACATTTCGTAAAATTAGCTTAGGGTTTTCTTGTTTTCTCTTGGTTTCGTTTTTTTTTTTTTTTTGGGGGGGGGACGTTTACTTCTGTTTTATTCGATAATGTTATTAGTGTTTGGAAGGTTTGTTTAGGAGTATGTTTCTTTAGACAAAAAATACAATCTAGGTTATGATCGTAAACGCTTTAGGTTTTGTGAAAGTGGATCGATTTGTTTTGATTTTTTTTTTTCTCTCTCTCTTTACCTTTTTTTCTTTTTTTTTTTCTTTTTAACATATTTACGAAGCCATTTTTGATGAAGCTGATATCGGCACAAAAGGTTCCACTCTGCTGCTTCGCTTCGTGTCAAAAACGCACGAGACCCGAATCATATTGTCATTCGAAAATCTGTCCAGGTATCAATCCCGGCTTTATCGTCGGACAATGTCAGTTTGCGAGCACTGGGATGTGACAGACACTGAGCTTTCGTAGGATATAGGGTTTTATCTGGTGCTGGGCTTGTCATACAGCTGCGTCTCCCACAGGCAGACGTGTTCCGTCAGGCTTACGGCTGATGAGTGGTTTGTCTTTGGCTTTCGTTCCCCTGTGTAGGGGGGGGGGGATGGGCAAAAGGCGACTTTGTGAAGGTGGTCTTGTTTTGTTTTGTTTGGAGGAATATATTCATTCACATGCTCACACGTTTACATGTCTGTTATGTACACGTGCTCACACACGCAAGCATGCCTGCACGCATGCGCACACGCACACGCGCTCACACATCCACGCGCGCGCTCACATACACACACACACACACACACACACACACACGCACACACACGCACACACGTACACACACACACACACAATTTTGCAAGATTGGTAGGAAGTCGGTTGCCGCTTCATTTCAATAATAACAGAGAATCCCTTAACATGTCTTATGTGAATGAATATGTACAAAAGACGCTCAATAAAGGACGTCCGAGTAACACTGAAACCAGGCGAGTCAAAATCAAACTCCAGGATGTGGAATATGCTCCCTTTTGTATACCCATTTGCATATTACAATTACACGAATAATCTTGTTTAATTACCCTGTGAAAACTCATTTTGGCGGGCAAGTCTCAAGGTTGAGAAAGGGGTGCATATATACTCCCTTATGAATTTCAATACTCAGTACTAGTAGATTAGTTATTAGCGTGTTAGTTAGACTAGTTATTACTTTAACCAATACTACTACATTTAAATTCGAACAAATATTACTTTATCCAGGATTTTTAAGTATGTAAGTATAAATTTAAGTACCCAATAATCTGATTACTGCTCAACCAAATCTGTAACACACACTATTCTCTGTAACACACGATAAATCTGTAACACACACCATTCTCTGTAACACGATAAATCTGTAACACACACCATTCTCTGTAACACGATAAATCTGTAACACACACCATTCTCTGTAACACCATAAATCTATAACACACACCATTCTCTTTAAATCTGTAACACACACCATTCTCTGTAACACACGATAAATCTGTAACACACCATTCTCTGTAACGCACTATATATCTGTAACACACACCATTCTCTGTAACACACGATAAATCTGTAACACACCATTCTCTGTAACACACTATATATCTGAAACACACGATAAATCTGTAACACACGATAAATCTGTAACACACGATAAATCTGTAACACACACCATTCTCAGTAACACGATAAATCTGTAACACACACCATTCTCTGTAACACCATAAATCTATAACACACATCATTCTCTTTAAATCTGTAACACACACCATTCTCTGTAACACCATAAATCTATAACACACACCATTCTCTTTAAATCTGTAACACACACCATTCTCTGTAACACCATAAATCTATAACACACATCATTCTCTTTAAATCTGTAACACACACCATTCTCTGTAACACCATAAATCTATAACACACATCATTCTCTTTAAATCTGTAACACACACCATTCTCTGTAACACCATAAATCTATAACACACACCATTCTCTTTAAATCTGTAACACATACCATTCTCTTTAAATCTGTAACACACACCATTCTCTGTAACACCATAAATCTATAACACACACCATTCTCTTTAAATCTGTAACACACACCATTCTCTGTAACACCATAAATCTATAACACACACCATTCTCTTTAAATCTGTAACACATACCATTCTCTTTAAATCTATAACACACACCATTCTCTATAATATGTAACACGCACCATTCTC
>NC_061829.1:38663339-38665839 GCF_019202785.1 Penaeus chinensis
AACATGTACATTGCACCTAAACAGTGTCTAGCACATATCTTAGATAACCTTCTGTGAAAGTTTAATGAAGTCCAAAGCTGTGGTCGTGAATATTTCCCTATTCCACCATACTAATCTTCCTAGAGATTTCTAGGTTACTCTTTATCTAGTATTTCAGGCGTATTATCTACAAGCCTCATTCAAGTCATATATCTAGCTCGTGTAAGATTTCCTATTCCTCGTGCAACTTTTTGCATATCTGTTTAACTTTGTCTATTAGCTTATTAACCTCTTATTTGTTTTGATGTTTGTAGATAGGTCTAATCATGCAGGTGCTAATCAATTGCTCTCTAGAATAGTGTTTGATACTCTGAAATGAAATCATGACAGAAAATATAACAACTTGTTGACTCTTCCCCCCTAAAAACATCTTGTTGAATAAATGGAAAGGCAAACAGCTAAATAGAGCATAAAATACAGAGAATGAGATATTCTGATGTGAATATTAAAAAAGAATATTGATATGTAAAACAATGTTCTTAACTTAGAGGAGACTTGCTCGTATTATCATATTAGATGAAACTTATCAGTGATAATTGAAAATACCTAATTTCATGGAAAATGTGGATACAGTACAGTATTACATAAGGTTCAAATGCTTTACCATATCATCATAGCATTCAAAATTTAAACACAGCCAAAAGGATATATAGAAAAAAAGAGAGAGAGAAAGAGAGATAGAGTTGTATTAGAATGTATCTAGTCAGAAATGTATTGTTATTGTAGTTACACAATCTGTAGTTGCTTGAAGAGTTACATATCACCCTCAAACCTCTTATAATGAAAAAGAAAACTAGGAAACAGTATTTTGTTCTACTTTTCAGTCGAAGGACAACAAATTTGGTGCCAAGATTTTTCATTTTTTCTACTTTTGTAATGTTAGAATTTATAAATGTAGAATGTATTAGTTGACCTTGTAACGTGCTTTTATTTATTTATTTATTTATGGCAAAATTTCAAAGAATATAGACAGAATAACCTGAAATAGGATTGTAGACAGTGGACATTATGTTTAAAATGAGATGTTTAGAAAATATTGTTTAGAGAATATCAACCTTTTATATAAGCCTTTTAATGTAAGTAGAACTTGATATAACCTTGTTTCAAATGGGATATCAAATATTTTTAAAATTCAAAGATGTATGAACTGCAAACTTGACTTTTTCTCCACCTGTGTTAAACAATTACCTATTGTAATGTGTATGGTCAATATCAATATGTATTTATGAAATTGAACACATATAACCCCAGTAATAAGGAAATGAAGCAGATTTTAGTAAAAAGATAAGTACGATATTATTTAGGTGAGGTATTGTATGAACGATAATTAGTTGAGGCTTTTTTATATACATATTGCTGGACAACTGTGTTTCAATACATACAGCAATTTTATAAGTGCTTATTAACCTGAAAAATTATTTCAAATGGATTTCTCCAGGATGAAGTCTTGGGATTCAATTTACTGATATAAAGATTTTTTTTAAATATATATAATTTTTTCATCTGAAACATAACTTGAGCTTTGCTTCAGTAAAAAGATCTTTTCACTACCCTTTTGGAAAGAGCTGTACAACTGGCTCAATGATTTATGTTTAGCAATGCCCACGAGCAATTAGTGACACACCTTACAATAGAGACTATGTAACGAAGCCCATCGGAACACTGACTGCTCAAGTGTTATGTCCAGCAATACAGGTGTGAACTATTGTGTTGAGCCCAAAATGTGCCTCTATGAGAATTAGATTCTTGGCCCTAAAGGCATTTTTATTTCTCATTATAGTTACCTTTCCTCCTTGTCATAATAAAGAGTATGTGTGAGGAACCAGGACTGATGGTTGGTATTGGTCATTCAGTGTTACTGTTTAGTTTTTACAATTTGAACTACCTTATGACTGATAGCCAGAGATGCCAGTGACTTGGGACATGTGTGTGCATTATTTTGTTTAATATTTTAAGAAGTAAAGAAGAAGAAAAGAAAGAAAAATGATAACTGGCTACCCTTCTGTTCCTGGTTTTCACACATATGTAAGGATTTTTCATTATATGGATCTTTCACTTTTTATGTTTGATATTTATGTACACTGTGATCTTTGTATGATCAATAAAATGTTTGTTATAGTTAATTCTGTGTGGTTTTTGTTACCATTTTAAATAGCTTACATATTGCAGTGTATTTATATTATGAGTGGGACAAGATGGACTTTGATATAAATGCAAACATTATTACAACATATTTTATGAATAGAGCATCTTAAACAACTTTAAAAGTAATTAAACATAATAAGAGTAATTCTGTTAAAGCATCTATTCTTATTATTCACACTTTAAGACTGAATACTATCAAAAGGATGTAATATAACTTTAAAAAATACAGAAAATACCTGCAAAAAGTTGAGTTGAAATACACATTAAGAAAAAAAGTAAGAAATGAGGCTACATTCCTTTAGAATACTGAAACAAA